>NC_050486.2:29811124-29961535 GCF_012460135.2 Molothrus ater | reverse complement strand
GAAACATAATTTCAATACATTTTGAGCAAACACCTTGCAACACCTGCAGACCCGAAAATAAGGACACAAAGCCAAGTAGGACATCAGCTCCCACAGAGTTTGGGATGATCCCAGTGCAGCACCACTGCCACAGTGCAGCTGGTTTGCAGCTGCCAGATAAATTTGGTCATATCAGACCCCAAACTCCACCAGCTTAGAAGCAAAACAAATCCCCAGACAAGGCAAGGATCGGTTGGGTTCAAATGTACACAGAGGACCCTGAGCAGCCCCATCTGATCCTAAATGCAAATATCACGGGCTGAGGACCTGGGTGGTGCAGAGATCCTGACCCATCAGCTATCCATAGGAATTTTGAATCCCTGTAAAAGGGCCTGCCATAATAAACTCTTGGCTGGATAATTAACTGCAAGATGCAAATGGAGCAGAACTGATCCCAGGGACAGAGCCCTTGCCCGGCCGTGCATTTTGGGGCCATTTTGCTTCACCCTGGGTGCGGCCTGGCTGGGCTCTGGTGCTGCCCAAGGTGGATCCATGGAAGAGATGCTTTGAATAAATCCTTGCTTTATTCTGGAGCTCTGCCCAGCCTCTGCTCTGGGGCAGCCTGCACAAGGCACCAACATCACCAAATTTATCTGGCAGCTTCAAACCAGCTGCACTGGGACGCACCAGGGGCCGGGCAAGGCCGGGCAAGGCCGGGCAAGGCGGGCAAGGCCGGGCAAGGCCGGGCAAGGCCGGCAAGGCCGGGCAAGGCCGGGCAAGGCCGGGCAAGGCCGGGCAAGGCCGGGCAAGGCGGGCAAGGCCGGGCAAGGCCGGGCAAGGCGGGCAAGGCCGGGCAAGGCCGGGCAGGCCGGGCAAGGCCGGGCAAGGCCGGGCAAGGCCGGGCAAGGCCGGGCAAGAGTGGGGGGACTCACCACGGGGGATGGAGAAAGTGCAATGTTGCCAATGGAGGCCTTGAGCTCGTCCACGGTGGCGGCGCTGCGCAGGACGTCCTTGGCCTGCAGGGGCTTGATTTTGATGTTGAATTTCTTGTGCGCCTCCTCCTCCTCTCTGACTCGCTGGAGGAGTAGAAGTGCTTTCCTTTGGTAGGTACAGCTCAGTTAAGGAATTTTCTTCCCTCGGTGTTCCTGGCTTGCTGGAGAACAGGAATTTAATGATCCCAAAATGCTGATCCCAAAAGGGAGGGATAATCCTGTGCTGGGACTGCCACTACTGCATCCCTGTGCAGCCAGAGCATGAGGAGCTGCTGCTCTCAGGGATAAATCCAGCCCAGGGGTTTGGTTTATGAATCCATGTCTGGATTTCATGGAATTGTTCAGGTTATGAGACAATCCAGTCCAACCATCCCCCAACACTGCCATGTCCCCAAGTGCCACATGCACATGGATTTTAAATCACTCCAGGCATGGGGACTCCACCCCTGCCCTGGGCAGCTGTGCCAATGCCTGACTAGCCTTTTCCATGGAGAAATTTTCCCAATATCCAACCTAAACCTCCCCTGGAGCTTGAGGCTGTTCGCCCTTCTCCTGTCCCTGTTCCCTGGGAGCAGATCCCGACTCCAACTGGCTCCACCCTCCTTGTCAAGAGCCAGAAGCTCCTCCCTGATCCTCCTTTTCTTCAGGATAATCACGGACATTTTGGTCTCCATGGAGCATCCCGTGGGATGTTCCCCCACTCCTCTTTCACAGCAGTGAATCAAAGACAACTCAAATGCCTCAGGTAATTGAGCTTGATCTGTGGAGAGCCAGCTACAAATGAAAATCAAAAGGTGGAAATAAATAATTGTAATTAATAATAAATACTAACAGTGAAATAAAAAGAGCCAGAGGCCTGCCTGTGAGCCCAGCTCCTGTTACAGGCTGTAACCCAAGAGGCAAAGCCAAAACCAAAGGATATATCCTGGTTCCTCGGGTCGGATGCTGTATCCCTCCTCATCCAGCTCAGGGGAGTTCTGGATAGGCAACAAAACACAGAAAAATGAGGAATGTTCATTCCTGGAAAGCTGGAGCAGCTCTTCCCTCCTGTGGGAAAGGATGTCCTGCACAGCCCAAGCCCACAGGGTCCCACAGAGCGAAGGACACCTCACATTCCACGATTCATTTTGCAGAAGGAAATGTTTTAATCCTTGTTGAGAATTCAAGGTTTTCTATGGATAAACTGCAATGTCCCATGGGCCAGGACAGGGCTCCCCAGAGCCACCTCATCCCTGGGAATTCTGGCTGACCTGCAGGTATGGAATTGGGGTCTGGACAGAGCTGGTTTCACGCAAAGAGCCCAAAATGAGTGTGGGAAGAGCCTGGGGTTCCCATGGGATGCAGCTGGGGCAGGGAAGCTCCAGGGGACACTTACATATCTGTCCCAGTCGATCTCTGCATAAAATCCATTTGGGGCTCCATTGGTTTTCTTCTGGAAAGGAAATTCCCAAGATTCAAATGGAGGAAACAGGAGCACAGCACATCCCATAGCAGATGCTGTTATCCCACACCAGAAACCCAGCAGCATTCCCCATCTCTGGGGTTCTCCCATCCCAGAGAGATGAAAGGAGGCAGGGGGGGTTTGAATATTCCTCAGGTGGCCATCCAACATTCCTTAGGGAAAAGTGAGGAAAGGGCTGATTCTCCCTGTGCTGGGATCTTCCAGCCCTTGGGAAGCTCCCAAAGCCAGTAAGGCAGGGAAACTTATGGGGAAACATTTCCTGGGAGACAAAACCCCTTCCCAAGAAAGAGCAATCCCAGGAAGGAGTCAGATCCCGTTATCCCACATGCCAGGCATTGTGCATTCAGGACGGAGCAGTGGGATGAGTCCATGCCATGAAACACCAACACACACAGGAACTGCTGCTTGGCATTGAGGGAATTCCATTTGGAAGAGGCTCCAGGCATCCCTCACCTCTAGAACCTTTCCTGGTTGGCTCTGGGCACCCAAACCCACCCAAATTCCCACAGCCACCATGATTTTGGGCACCTAAATGGGACAATCCAGCTCCCTTGAGCTTCCAGGGGGACCATTCCCACCCCAGCTCCCTCCGAGGGGCTGGCAGGATGCACTCCCTGATCCAGGGCTGTGTGCAGCCCCTCACCTCCACAGCTCTGGGTGGAGCAGCTCCTTTGGGAGCTCAGCTGAAGAGGGAAAACCTCCCTGGGTTCTGTTCCGTGGGAATTCTGGGTGCTGCTCCAGGGGATTCCTGCTTTTCCCCCATCCATTTGTATTAAACCCCATTTCCATGGGCCTGGCTGACCCTAAATGGATTTTCCTGCACTCTGGGTTCCAAACCAAGGGTGGCTCCCTATTTCCACAGCCCTGTGGGAGCTGGGGGCCGAGCTCAGTTGTCCTTACCCCGTTTTTATTTCCTCCTTCCCGCGTGCCCTCGGCTTTGCTATTGGAGGTTGGATCATTGGGATGAGGGCTGGGCTGCTGCAAGGGTGGGGGGGCACAAAAAGGGTTAAAACAGCTGCTCCTTGGCTGTTTCTTTGGGTTTTCTTTTCAAATGTGCAAAACTAAGTTTTAGGAACCAGGGAACACGGATTTGTCAGGAAAGGAAGGCTCAGCTGTGGCTCCACCAGGATTGAAGGTGGATTTTCCTGTGGGCTCTATTCAGCAGTCAGGATTTGCCTCCTGGCCACTCCAGTGGCTGCAAAAATGATGTGGAAAAGGGGTCCAGAGGATGAAAAATGATATTAAATGTCTCCATTGCCAATCCCTCTGCCTCAAACACCTCCAGGAGCTTCGTTTTGTCCCCTAAAAATTGCATTTCTGCATCCTTGGAGAGGACACCTGAGGTCTCTCTGCCCACACCTGGCAAGGAAAAGCTGCCCATGGGATTTCTGCTGGAAGAGGGAACAGCCTGGGGGTGCTCCCTGGATACTCCCAGAACTAAAATTGGAAAAAACCCTCCAGGATCATCCAGCCCAAGCTGTGCCCATCCCCACCTTGACACCAAGTGCCACATCCAGGTGTGGACACCTCCAGGGATGGGGACTCCAAACCTCCCTGAACACCCTTTCTGTGGAGAAATTCCTCCTGATATCCAGCCTAAACCTGCTATTTGTTAATTGATCCCACCTCAACCTGCTATTTATTAATTGATCCAGCCTAAGCCTGCTCTTTATTAATTTATCTCTGCTGAATAGAGCCCTGCTGAAGGAACTACCTTTACTTTCATCTCTATTTCCTAACAAGCAGCTTAAAAACACAGGGAATGCCCAAAGCCAAGGATTTTGGGTCAGACTGGGGGTAAAACTAAGATGATTTCTTACAAGGAGCAGCTTGCCCCCCAAATTTTTATTTTTTTAAAAGATACTCCAGCACTGCTTTCCCTGCTGTGCCTCACAGGGGACTCATCTTTATTTTGAGGTGAAATTCTAAAATCTGGATTTGCTGAAGAAATAAAGCCCAGTCTGAACCCAGAATATTTTTTATATCGAACACTAAAGGAGACAGGGCCCATCTCCTACCCAGCTCTAGCAGGGACATTTCAGTCTAACACCAGGAATAAAAGCAGCAATAATTAAAAAAAAAAAAACAAACAAAAACAAAACAAAAAAAAAACCCACCAAACAAACAAACAAAAACAAAAAAAACCCAAACCAAACCAACAAACCACAAACATCTCCTGGTTTTCAGGTTAATATAGAAAATAAAAATAGAGGTTGGAAACAGCTGCTCTGGCAATGAACTCCTCAGGCAGCAAATCTGGCCCAAGCCAATTAGCAGGGGTGGAAACGAGGATGAGGAGCTGGGATTTAGCAGGACACCTGCTCCCTCTGCCCCTGGCACTCCTCAGGCCTCCCTCTGTTGGTATTTTTATAGGAAAACTGGAATTTACCTTGTTTTAAACGTTTATTTTTTATATTAAACAGAAAGCTGCTCAGAAATGCTGATGGTGGTGGAAGGGGAAGGTGACACTGGGCAATACTCACGATGCCATCCCTGTCCGGTGACCCTCTGGAAAGAACAGAAAAAAAAGAGCAGTGTTAGTGCCCAGTAACTTGTGGAAATGAATTTTTAAATTTAAAATTAATTAATGGCAGCAAAACCTGGAGTTATGAGCACCTCCGAGTTACCTGCACCTCGTGGAACCCACACAAGGTCACAGAATTTTTTCCCTCGTGTTATCAGCTGATAAATTTTAGGTTTATCAGGAAATAAAGGGGCTGGCACTGTCCCAGCTGGCTCCTGCACCATCCCACGGCCACATCCCTGCCCGTGTCCATCGCTAGCAGGGGACAGGAATCCCACTGGAGGAATTCCAGGCTTTCTCTCTGCCAGAAGGACAGACACTGCTCTGCTGAGTGCATCGGGGGCTGCCGAGGCTCCCCAGGGACCCTGATCCCGGCTGCCGATGGGATTTGGGATCGGGGCTGGCTCAGGCAGCTCTGCCGGGGATGCCGGGATTTAGGGGATGCTGGGATTTAGGGGATGCCAATGTCCATGGGATGCAGACGGGCCTCCCGCACATCCGGGTTCCCCGCACGGCCAGGGAAGCGCCACCAGCTCACACCTGGCTGGGGCACCAGGGAATCCTGCTGGGAGCCTCTGCTTCCACAGGGAATAACGCCAGCCCGGAAAGCTCTCCAGCTAATCCATCTCTCCTATTCAGGCTCCATCTCCTTGCACAAAAGTCCCCGAAGTGGAAGTGGCAAAAATCCTTTCTGCTGTTATGTTCCCCCCTCACTGCGTGACCCCCAGCACAGGGAGTGTCACCTCCTGCTCCGATCCTGGCTGGAATTGCTGGGGAGACCTTTCCCACAGCGGCTCCAGCAGAACCATCCGGACCCATCAGCAGCTCCAGGGACCCCGGCGAGGTGTCCTGGGAGGGTGGTGACCGGGGGTGGCCGCAGGGTGTGGCAGATGCCACCATCCCCGCCTTCTCCCGCTCTATTCCAGCCTCTTCTCTCCCGGTTCCATCCCCACCCTTCTCTCCCGCTTCCATCCCTCCTTCCTCTCCCTTCTCTCCCGCGTTCCATCCCTGCCCTTCTCTCCCGCTTCCATCCCTCCTTCCTCTCCCTTCTCTCCCGGTTCCATCCCTGCCCTTCTCTCCCGGTTCCATCCCTGCCCTTCTCTCCCTTCTCTCCCGCTTCCATCCCTCCTTCCTCTCCCTTCTCTCCCGCTTCCATCCCCGCTGCTGCCGGCGGGGATTTGGAGAGCGCCCAAAGCCCCCGGGGCCGTGCCCGCGCCGTGACCCCGCCGTGCTAATCACTGCTGCTGCTAATTGCAGCGTGCTCCGGGCTGGCCTCGCCGCGACCTCCGCCGCAGCCGGGGATCCCTCCCGGGCCCGCTGCAGCTCCCCAGCCCGCCGGGAACACCGGGATCGGGATGGGATGGGAGGGAGCCGCGGGATCGGGATGGATGGATGGAGGGAGCAGTGGGATCGGGATGGGATGGATTGGAGGGAGCCACGGGATCAGGATGGGATGGATTGGAGGGAGCCGCGGGATCGGATGGGATGGATTGGAGGGAGCCGCGGGATCGGGATGGGATGGATTGGAGGGAGCCACGGATCAAGATGGGATGGATTGGAGGGAGCGTGGGATCGGGATGGGATGGATTGGAGGGAGCCGCGGGATCGGGATGGGATGGATTGGAGGGAGCCGCGGGATCGGATGGGATGGATTGGAGGGAGCAGTGGGATCGGGATGGGATGGGATGGATTGGAGGGAGCCGCGGGATCGGGATGGAGCCAAGCGAATCCCAGCGCTGGATAAGGCAGCGCCCAGCCCCGGTTCCAGCGTTTTCCCAAGGGGAGGAGAAGCAAAAGGAGCCTCACTCCTGCCTATCGGAATAAAGGATGGATGAACTCACACCCAGCTGGAGCTCCTGGCGGTCCCACAGCTCGGTGGGTGGGTGCCACCATCCCTGGGGACAGCAGGATGGCACCGCGGGGCTGCACGTCCCTCTTTGGGGATGTGCTCCATGTGTCCCTGTTCTCTGCAGGAGGAAAAGCCCAGCAAAGACACCAGTGCCACCAGGGCCACCTGGCTAGGCCTGTCCCTTGGTGTGGGAAACCTCCAAGCAGGACACAAAACTGCTCAGGGGAACAAATCCAAGTGGAATTAAAGGAAAAACCTTGGAGCTGACCATGAAACACCTGAGCAGAGCTGCAGGAGGCGACTCCCTGCTGCCCGTCCCCTGCTGTCCCCAGGACATGGTGGTGGCACAGGCTCCTTGGCCACAACACTTGGGGACATCCACCCCAAAGCACAGCAGTGGCTGCTGAGAATCATGGAATCGTTTGGGTTGGAAAACCCCGCAGAGATCATCAAACCCAACCATTCCCAGCACTGCCAAGGCCACCTCGTGTCCCCAGGTGCCACATCCACGGGGATTTTGAACCCCTCCAGGGATGGGGACTCCCGGGCAGCTGTGCCAGGCTGGGGAACCCTTTCTGTGAAGAAATATTCCCAAAATCCACCCTGAGCTGCCCTGGCCCAGCCTGGGCCGTTCCCTCTGCTCCTGTCCCTGTTCCCTGGAGCAGAGCCCGACCCCCCCGGCTGTGCCCTCCTGGCAGGAGCTGTGCAGAGCCACAAGGGCCCCTGAGCCTCCTTTGCTCCAGGCTGAGCCCCTGCCCAGCTCCCTCAGGGATTTTCTGCAGCCCCTGCCCAGCTCCCTCAGGGATTCTGCAGCCCCTGCCCAGCTCCCTCAGGGATTCTGCAGCCCCTGCCCAGCTCCCTCAGGGATTCTGCAGCCCCTGCCCAGCTCCCTCAGGGATTCTGCAGCCCCTGCCCAGCTCCCTCAGGGATTCTGCAGCCCCTGCCCAGCTCCCTCAGGGATTTTCTGCAGCCCCTGCCCAGCTCCCTCAGGGATTCTGCAGCCCCTGCCCGGCTCCCTCAGGGATTCTCCAGCCCCTGCCCAGCTCCCTCAGGGATTCTCCAGACCCTGCCCAGCTCCCTCAGCCCCTCCTGGGGCTCCAGCCCAGGCTCAGCCCTCACACGCAGCACCCCCCACCAGATGTGGAAAGAATCCAGATGTTTTCTGGGAAGTGAAATCCCCATGCTGCACCAGCCCCAGCCACCAAACCCCACACAAACATCTGTGTAAATCAAATTTTCACCCCTAACCAGCTCTAAAGAGCAGAGAGGAATCTGCTCCAACTCCAAGTCCTCCTTTTCCACCCATCCCCAAAAATCCCCCACAGACCAAGAGCTCCCAGCAGCTCCCAGGAAACCCCACACTTGCTGCATGTGCAGGGAACAGCTGAGATGTGTCTGCTGATAAAATTCCATACAAGGATGACAACAACAGCCCGGGATGCCCCAAATTCCTGCTGAAGGCCCACGAGAGCCTCCTGAGCCCCGGTAACTCACGTGGAGTCAGTGTCCTTCTCTTTCCTGCGTATGCCAAAGGCCTTCCTGGTGCGCTTCTTCAGTCCTGGGGGAGAGCAGGGAAAAAGGAATTGTTAATGTACCCCCAATAAATCCCCCTCAGGGCCCCTCGCTGCCTCCCTGCCTGCAGCCCATAGCTGGGGTGAGAAAAGGGCCAGAGCCAGGGGATCAGGGATCTCAGAACTGAGGGGCTGCCAGGAGGCTGTGGGGACATTTCTGTCTGCCATTTATTTGTTCTTTTAACGCTAATTAACTCCCTCCCAGCGTGTGGGACTGAGTTATTGTCCACTTAATATTCCACACTCAATAGTTATTTCACAATTAATATTCTACACTCAGTATTTTATTTCACAGTTAATATTCCATACTCAATATTTATTTCACAGTTAATATTCCATACTCAATATTTATTTTGCGGTTATTATTTCCCAGTTAATATTTATTACAGTTATTATTTCCCACTCAATATCTGTTTCACAGTTATTTCCCACTCCATATTAGTTTCACAGTTATTATTTCCCAGTTAATATTAATTCCACTCAATATTTGTTTCAGTTATTATTTCCCAGTTAATATTTCAGGGTTTTTTCCCAGTTAATATTAATTTCATGGTTATTTTTTCCCAGTTAACATTTGTTTCAGTTATTATTTCCCAGTTAATATTTCAGGGTTTTTTCCCAGTTAATATTAATTTCATGGTTATTTTTTCCTAGTTAATATTTATTTCCCAGTTAATATTCTTTTCCACATTTAATATTTTTTCCCAGTTAATATTATTTTTCACATTTAATTTTTTTCCGCAGTTGATTGTTTCACAGTCAAGATTTCCCAGCTAATATTTCTCACTCAATATTTGTTTTGCACTTATTCTTTCCCAGCTAATATATATTTCACAGTTAATATTTCCCAGTTATTATTTCCCACTCAATTTTCTTTTCACAGTTAATATTTCCCAGGTAATATTCCCAATATTTCTGTCCTGATGGCTCCCTCCTTTCCTGTGCTGTTTGTGGGCACTGCTGAAAGGAGGAAAAACCCTCCTGGGTGTTAAAACCCAGCTTAAGCCCAAGTTTAGGTTGTGGTCAGCCCCGGTTTTTGTCTGCTCAATGCCTGGCACCAAGGATTCCGGAGCCAGCTGGGAAATCCTGGAATTCCAGAGCCCCAGGAGCAGCAGCCTCACCACAGCCCTTGGAGAGCAGAAGGAGCACAGTGGTGGCTTCCTCCAAGCTTTTCCCTCTTTTTGCAGAATTCTGGGATGCTTTGGGCTGGAAGGGATTTTAGAGCTCACCCTGCTTCCCATGGGCAGGGACATCGTCCCCATGCCAGGTTGTCCAGCCTGTGGAATCCACGAATTCCATAAACCCAGCTGAGCCCCACAGGCTCATCCTGCCCCATTCCTGGCTCTGCTTTCCCAAATCCATCCTTTCCCATGCCACCAAGGGTCAGTGATAATAACAGAGAATATTCCCATTTTTCTCCCCTGGAGAATCCTGCTCCCCCAAACCCTGCGCAGACCCAGCGGGGCCGAGAGCCCCAGGGCTGAGCTGCTCTTTGGTGTCCCCTGGAGCAGAGCCCCAAAAGTGGCAGAAATGTGCTCAGAAGCTGGGTTGTCTACGAGTTCCATCTGCTTGGAGGGCTGCTGGCTCCAGGAGAGGGGAAAACGGATTCTTGGGAAAGGGGAAGCAAAAGGAGCTCTGCCTTTGGAGAGGGGAGCAAACCCCACAAACACCCTGCTCACCCCAGAGAGTGACACCACAAAGGGACACAGCTCCGGGGCAAAATCCCAGGATGGCATTTCCAGCAGCTCCTGAGTCCCTGGCACAGGAAAATTCCCCATCTGGAGGAGCAGGGACTGAGCTGGGGTTGGGATCTGCTCCTCCAATCCCTAGGACAGGAAAATTCCCCATCTGGAGGAGCAGGGACTGAGCTGGGGTTGGGATCTGCTCCTGAGTCCCTGGCACAGGAAAATTCCCTATCCAGGGAGCAGGGGCTGAGCTGGGGTTGGGATCTGCTCCTCCAATCCCTGGCACAGGAAAATTCCCCATCCAGGGAGCAGGGACTGAGCTGGGGCTGGGATCTGCTCCTCCAATCCCTGGAGCAGGAAAATTCCCCATCCAGGGAGCAGGGACTGAGCTGGGGCTGGGATCTGCTCCTCCAGTCCCTGGCACAGGAAAATTCCCCATCCAGGGAGCAGGGGCTGAGCTGGGGTTGGGATCTGCTCCTCCAATCCCTGGCACAGGAAAATTCCCCATCCAGGGAGCAGGGACTGAGCTGGGGTTGGGATCTGCTCCTCCAATCCCTGGCACAGGAAAATTCCCCATCCAGGGAGCAGGGGCTGAGCTGGGGCTGGGATCTGCTCCTCCAATCCCTGGCACAGGAAAATTCCCCATCCAGGGAGCAGGGACTGAGCTGGGGTTGGGATCTGCTCCTCCAATCCCTGGCACAGGAAAATTCCCCATCCAGGGAGCAGGGACTGAGCTGGGGCTGGGATCTGCTCCTCCAATCCCTGGCACAGGAAAATTCCCCATCTGGAGGAGCAGGGGCTGAGCTGGGGTTGGGATCTGCTCCTCCAATCCCTGGCACAGGAAAATTCCCCATCCAGGGAGCAGGGACTGAGCTGGGGCTGGGATCTGCTCCTCCAATCCCTGGCACAGGAAAATTCCCCATCCAGGGAGCAGGGACTGAGCTGGGGCTGGGATCTGCTCCTCCAGTCCCTGCCAGGTGCTTTCAGGGCTGAAGCTCCCCAAGGCCTGTCCTGGCAAGACTCAGCCTTACAGAAATTCATCAAACCTCATCCATGAGGCTGCTCCCAGCCCTGAGCCACGGGAATCCCACGGGAAATTCTCTGGGCTGCCAGGGCAGAGCCCGGCTGAGCCAGCCCTGATCTCACCTCAGCCACAAAAGCCTCTCCAAACCCAGCACCATCCACCTCTAAACCCCTTTTTTCCCCCGCTGTCCATAAGAATTCCACCTGGGAAACACAATTTGCTATTTTAAAATAACTCTGAAATTTCCTCTGCTTTATTCTTAGCAGGGACCAACATCATTTTCTGCACCAGAAACTGAATTCTAGGAGCAAACCAACCCCATTCCCCCAAATCCAGCCCTTCACCCTCCAGTCCCAGGTTGCCTCTCAAACCCCAAATATTGATTTTTTTAATTTAAATTTCAGTTTCAAATAGGAGGGATGTTCCTGGAGGAAAAATTATTCACTTGGGAGCATGGAGCTCATAGGAAAAACTCCTCTCCAAAGGAAAGAGGAGTGGGGATGCTCTTTGTGGTGATTGAAGTTGAAAAAAAATTGCTTGAAATGAATTCTACTCCATCTGTGCATGAAGATTAAATTTATCTGTGACAGACTCAGGAGCAGGGAAAGAAGGAAGAGGAGGAGGAAAATGAAATAATCACTCTTAAGTTGGATTTTTCCTTGTTTTGGGTGTGGGGCATTTTCAGAGCTGAATTTGAGCAGCCTCAAGTCAATTTTTCAGGTAGGAAAAGCTGATTTCATTTATAAAGATTACATTTCTATCATTTTTAAAGACTTGGTGTGTGACTCAAATTGGCTGGTAATTTTTTTGCTATTTATCCAATTGGTTACAAGGTGCTTGCGTGTGAATGTGCAAGGCTTTTTTTATAGATATTTACATTATTTTTTGTGGATTCTTATGGGATGGATCTTCTGTTATGACAGGTGTAACTTATTTTTCTTGGCAAGATTAAGTTGTTATGTAAACTGATTCTCATTCTTTAGATTCTTTCTTATGGGAATTAACTTTTACAAGTCAATCATTTTATAAGGCCTTTCTTTTATAATATTTTGTAGTTATTTAATGTACTGTAAATAAATATTATATATATATATAAATATATAAAATAAACTCTATATAGATAGAAATATTTATTTATTTTTTATATATATATAAATACATGTAAGTGAATTTTGCCTACAAATAATTTTTCATCAGGGTGAGGTTACCTACAAATAACGTAATTATTTTACAAATAATGTAATTATTTGTAGGTAACATCACCCTGCCTTAAAACTGAATGAATTGGGTGACATTCCCTCTGCTTTGCCCAGCACACTCAAACCTGCAAATTCCTCCCAAATTCCTTGGGAGAGCCCAGAAATCCGGGAATCCAAGGGGAGAACAACCCTGCCTGTGCCCAGCACAGCAAAACAAACTCCTGAAATCCTCAGGTACTCCCAGAGGGAAAAGCCATGCAGTAAATTCAATTCTAAGGCAGGCTAATGCTGCATAAAAAATAAAAATATTCTAAAAGAAAAACATAAAATTGTGGTTTAGGCCTGCCACTCCAGCTAAGTGCAGTTAGTTAATTCCCATAAGGAAGAATCTCAGGAATGAGTTTACATCACAGCCTATTCTTGCCAAGAAAAAATAAATCACACCTGCCATAACAAATAATAATAACAAACAATAACTATTGCCCATAAGAATCCACCCAAAATAATGTAAACATCTATTTAAAAAGCCCTGCACATGCACACACAAGCACCTTGTGACCAATGGGAGAGCAGCAACAAAATTACAGCCAATTCCAGTCAAACACAAAGCCTTTAAAAGCTATGGAAGTTTTAGGAATAAAGAATTTGCTTTTTCTACATGAAAAAACTGAGTCCTGTCTGCTTTAAACCCCAGCAGGCCCCAGATCCTCACCCAAAGATTCTCCTCAGCCTGGACACCACAAGGAGATTTTGGGACCAGATTGGGCACTTTTGGTGCTTGGCACATCCCAAAATCCCCATCTCCTTCCCCCCTGCAGCACAAAGCCAGTCCCACTCAATGCTTGCTTCCCAGTCAATATTTCCCAGTCAATATTTGTTATAATAATACATTTTCCCAGTTAATACATTTTTCCCCACTCAGTAGTTATTATTTATTCGTTTCCCAGTTATTTCCCACTCAATATTTTTTTCACAGTTATTATTTCCCAGTTAATATTTGTTCCCCAGATAATATTTTTCTCCCAGCCGATTTATTTCCCCAGCTGATATCTCTCACTCAATATTTGCATCACAGTTAATATTTGTTTCCCAGTTAATACTTCCCACTTATTATTTGTTTCCCAGTCAATATTTCCCACTCATTATTTCTTTCCTACTCAACATTTTCTTTCCCAGTTAATATTTCCCACTCAGTATTTGTTTCACATTTGTCATTTCCCAGTTAATATTTGTTCCCCAGTTAATATTTTTCTCCCAGCTAATTTTTTTCCCCAGTTAATTTCTCTCACTCAATATTTTCATCACAGTTAATATCTGTTTCCCAGTTAATATTTCCCACTCATTATTTATTTCCCAGTCAATATTTCCCACTCGTTATTCTCTTTCCCAGTCAATATTTGTTTCCCAATTATTATTTTTCCCCTGCTATTATTCCCAATAATTCTGTGCTCCCAAAATCACACCCAGGGTGGGATTTTCAGGGAATTTCAGGGGTTTAGAGGATAAAGGGAGGTGGCAGAGCTCCCAGTTACCTTCCCTTCACCCCACACATAAGTAACTTTTATATATATATATTTGTGTATATATATAAATAATTATTATTTACAGTATACTATTATATATGATGTCTTATATATTGCATTTTATAGTATTTTACATTATTTCATAATATTGTATATTACCTGGTTTGTATTTTATATACTGTATTTTATAATATTTTATAGTATATGTTATAGTAATTATGTTAATTGTTATGTATTAATTAATTTAGGGCTGTTGAATTGTTCAAGGCCAGGCTGGACAGGGCTGGGAATAACCTGGGATATTGGGAATTGTCCCTGACCTGGCTGGAATGGGATGAGCTGGAAGGGGTTTCCAACCCAAACCATTCCAGGGTTTCATGATTATTATTAATTAATGATTAATATCAACTCTAATAACAAGGCACACCTTGGATGATTTCCATAAATCTAACATTATTTCATGTATTTATTTATTTTATTTGTGGGGCTGCCTGAAATCCTTGGTGCACCTGGAGCAGGGGCAGGCTGGGGAATCTCATCCTTCCTGCTCCAATTGCCCCAAAATTCCTGAAATTTGCCACAAATTAATCCCAGCTTGAGATTTTCAATTCCTGACCAGGTGTAGGCGGAGAATTTTAAGATTTTTTTCCTCAATACATCGCTGAAAAAATTTAAACACAAATGACACCAAAGGAAAAAAATCAGAATTTAAAGACAAATTTAAAAGTGCCAATCCCAGAAGTGTTTTTCCAAGGCTGGGATGGGTAAGGAATATTTTTCCCAGATAATTCAGGATTTAAAATCTGCTTTTAAACACACTTCTCATTGCCAGCAGCAATCCAGAGTAAACTGGGGTGTGCTGGGGAATTCCCCCTTCCCAATCCCACACCAAAACTTCCTCAGCA
Organism: Molothrus ater; assembly: GCF_012460135.2. NCBI lineage: Eukaryota > Metazoa > Chordata > Aves > Passeriformes > Icteridae > Molothrus > Molothrus ater. The sequence continues at coordinate 29,946,822 of NC_050486.2, read as the reverse complement.
GGGGAGGAGAAGGGCAGGAATTCCCACAGGACAGCCCCAAAATATCGGGCTCCAAGAGGTAAAATGGAAAAAAATTAAAAAAAAAAAATAAAAGGAAAACATTAAAATTGAAGAATTAAAATGGGGAAAAAATAAAATTAAAAGGGGAGAAAAAATAAAATTAAAAGGGGGGAAAAAATAAAATTAAAAAGGGGGAAAAAATAAAATTAAAAAGGGGGGAAAAAATAAAATTAAAAAGGGGGAAAAAATAAAATTAAAAAGGGGGAAAAAATAAAATTAAAAAGGGGGAAAAATAAAATTAAAAAGGGGGAAAATAAATTAAAAGGGGGGAAAAATAAAATTAAACCCCAACACCTGAAACTAATGTAAACCTCAAAAATAGATCAATTTTTTGAGGGTTTCAGTAGCAAACCCCAGCAGCTGGAAGCACTTCCAGCCTCGCTGCCCTTTCATTCCCACAGCAGAGCAGAGAAGCCTTGGGAAGTGCCCAGGAAGAGGCGGCTGCAGCTTTGGGATTCTGGTTCCAGACAAAGGCTGGGCTCTCAATGGCTGGCACAGCAAACAGGGCCACGCTTGTGCTCCTGGGGAAAGCTCCTGCCCTAAAAATCCACCTGCACCGCCCGCCAGGCCCTGGGGCCTTTGGGTTTGTCTTCCCAAACCTCGGGGGGGGAAAAAAAAAAAGAGAAAAATCACATGCATGGGTTGGTATTAAAGAAATGAGTGTAAAAATTGGCTGGCAGGGAAAATTATATGGGAAAATAAATAAATATCTATATACACATATGGGAAATGGGAAAATAAATATATATATATAGAGAGAGGAAAATTATATATATGGGAAAAATTTTTTTATATATATATATATGGGAAAAATTTATATAGATATATATATATGGGAAAAATTTATATAGATATATATATATGGGAAAAATTTATATAGATATATATATATGGGAAAAATTTTTATAGATATATATATATGGGAAAAATTTTTATAGATATATATGGGAAAAATTTTTATATAGATATATATGGGAAAAATTTTTATATAGATATATATGGGAAAAATTTATATATAGATATATATGGGAAAAATTTTTATATATATATATATGGGAAAAATTTATATATATATATATGGGAAAAATTTTTATATATATATATATGGGAAAAATTTATATATATATATATGGGAAAAATTTTTATATATATATATATGGGAAAAATTTTTATATATATATATATATGGGAAAAATTTTTATATATATATATATGGGAAAAATTTTTATATATATATATATGGGAAAAATTTTTATATATATATATGGGAAAAATTTTTATATATATATATGGGAAAAATTTTTATATATATATATATGGGAAAAATTTTTATATATATATATATGGGAAAAATTTATATATATATATATATATGGGAAAAATTTTTATATATATATGGGAAAAATTTATATATATATATATGGGAAAAATTATATATATATATGGGAAAAATTATATATATATATGGGAAAATTTTTATATATAAATGGGAAAAATTTTTATATATAAATGGGGAAGAGGCAGAATTCCCAGTCCCTCCCCTGCCAAGGCAGATGGATCCTTCCTGACAGGTCTGGAGCCTCCCAACACTTCCAGGTCACTGCTCTGGGGAGGAGCTCTGTATTCCCCTCCTCCCGTTTTTCCTTCTTGTTCCTCCTCTCCAATCCCAATACTGCCACAAACTCTGGATAAATCCCATTTTCCTTCATGTTCTCCTCTCCAATCCCAATATTGGATTGGGATTCCTGCCACAAGCTCTGGGTTAATCCCATTTTCCTTCGTGTTCCTCCTCTCCCAAAACTGGGTCAGGATTCCAGCCACAAACTCTGGATAAATCCCATTTTCCTTCATATTCCTCCTTTCCAAACCCAAAGCTGGGTTGGGATTCCAACCACAAACTCCGGGTAAATCCCATTTTTCACCTCCAACAGCTCTGGGGGCTCAGCATCAACATTTAGGGCAGGATTTCCCCCAAATCCACGTTTTTAAGGGGTAAAACCCTGCCCTGGGGAGGCCCAAGGTGAGCAGCCCTGACCTCACCTGGAATTTTCTCTCCTGCAATCCCTGGAACAGGAATGAGGCTGGTGAATCACACGGGAAATTCCTGCCTTGCCAGGAAATCCCAAACTCCTGCGTTTGGGCACCAGCTCCAGATGCCCAAGGGCACATTTTAAACTGGGCTCACCCCAAGGAGGAGTTTTGCCTCATTATTTTGGGTTTTGCCACTTTTCCCCCCCTAGGTATTCCCATATTATTTTTTAGGTTTTGCCACGTTTCTTTTCCCAGCTTTTGTCTCCTTTTGTTGTTGTTGTTTCAGTGTTTTGTGTTTGTTTTTGCATCCCAAACCCAAGAGCTCCAGAGCTTTTTCCCACTGCTCTTCCAAACTTTTCACTTCCAAGGCCTCATTCCCACAAAATTCCTCCTTTCCAGCTCAAACCCACCTGGATCAGCCACCCAAAAACATCCCAAAATTCTCCATGGACATCTCTGGCCTTGAGCATGGTGGGATGTCCCCAGCCCCCAGCCCATCCTGGCAGATCCAGAGCAGCCAAATCCTTGGATCAGGCTCAGCATTTTCCGGGAAAAGAGGGAAAAAATCTTCTCCTACATCCTCAAAAAGTGGTTTCCTTTTCCTTCCCAGTTCTGCAGAAAATTCCAGCAGGTCTGGAAGAATCCATCTCAGAGGGCAAGGATGGAGATATCCTACACCAAGCTCTGGCTCTCCGTGGATCTGAGCTCAGCCATGGATTTCTGACCAAACTCTGGAAGATCCCAACACTCCTGACTCGGTGTTCTGGGAATTTTCTGGGATGGTTTTCCAACCATGCCTGAATTCGTGATATTTCCATCAAACCTGCTGGTGGCGTTCTCAAACCCAAAACCCCCAAATTTTGCCTCCTCAAACCCAAAACCCCCCAAATTTTGCCTCCTCAAACCCAAAACCCCCCAAATTTTCCCAGATAATTTCCTTGCCGAGTCCTGCAGACGACACTGAGCGCATTCAAACAAAATTCACTGAGACCAGACCACCCAAAAATAAAGTCAATTTTCAAGCAACAAAAAGGATTTTTTGGGATGTGCCATTGATGCCTCTGGGCTCAGCAATCCAAAAATGGAGACCACCAGGGCTAAAAGATGATTCCAGAAGGATTTTCCCAGTTTGGATGTGACCAGAGGATCCCAGACTGGTTTGGGTTGGGAGGGACCTTAAATCCCATCTCACCCCACCCCTGCCGAGGGCTGGGACGCCTTCCACAGTCCCAGCTGGACAGAACATTCCCATGGAAATTCCACGGGTGAGCAAACTCCCCAGTTTGTGAGAAATTCCCACTCTGGGAACGCTCTCCCCCATTCTGGGGTCTGGAGGAGCACCTGGTGGAGTCCAGGAAAAGCAGGAATGAGCCTCTCCAAAGGAGCCACATCTGCTCCTGTCTCCCCAACATCCGAGCTCCTCCCTGAGCCGCCATTCCCAAACTTCCCAAAGCCTCCCAAGGCCCTGGAGATGCAGCAGAGCATTCCAAAGGAGTCAAACCTGTTCCATGCCCGGATGTTCACCTCTGCCCGGGGCGCTCTGAGTGTTCCTCAGTCCCAGGCAACATCCAAACCCCTCCTGTTCCTCAATCCCAGGGAACATCCAAACCCCTCCTGTTCCTCAATCCCAGGCAACATCCAAACCCTGCCCGTTCCTCAATCCCAGGGAACATCCAAACCCTGCTCGTTCCTCAATCCCAGGCAACATCCAAACCCTGCTTGTTCCTCAATCCCAGGGAACATCCAAACCCCGCTCGTTCCTCAATCCCAGGGAACATCCAAACTCCATTTGCTCCTTCCACACGTGGTGGGACCTCTGGGGGGTTTTATCCCCATCCCAAGCCTGCTGAGTGAAGCCAAGCACAGCAAATCCATGGAATGTTCCTGCCCCTCCATGGAGATGGAGGAAATTCCATTCCTGCACCTGTGGCACCTTTGGTGTCCTCCAGCAAGAATTTGGGTCTGGGAAAAAAAACCTTTTTATCTTTTTTTTTTTGGGTGTCATTGGGATTTTTAGACACCCACAAAAAAGAAACATTTTTCTCCCACCTCCCAGAAGAATGACAAAATATCCCATATATTGAGCACAACGTCCATAGCCAGCAAAAACTGCTCATCCTGTGCCATTCCCAACCAGGGGAATTATCTTTTTTCCCCAAAAGGATCCAAAGAGAATCCATGGGCCAGGTCCCTCCTGCTGCCCATGGGTGGCCTCAGGTCCTGTGCCCAGTGTCCACCACTCCAGCAGGAAAAGTGATTTAAATAATTAATTACAATAATAATTAAACCCCTCTAAGGTGCTCGCTGCAAGGAACTCCCAGTGTTTTGCTCAGGTTTAAAAGTTTCAGCTCCAGTTAAGCCAAGCTTGTTAAACCCATTGAATTTGTTGTATTAATATTAAATAAACCACCCCTGCAAGGGGCCAGAGTTTCAAGGGGACCTTGGGTTGAAGTTCCACTCTCCCACACATCCAACCAATTTCCAACTATTTCAAAACTCAGATCAACCCAGGAATTATTTCTGATTTTCCAACTTCTGTTCTAGGTTTACATCAACCACTTGGAGAAGGCTTCAAGGTGTTTAATAATTCACTTTTTAGGATTAGTGTTTAATTTTCCCCCCCTGTGCATGGCTGGGTCATGGAAGGTGATTCCACCTCTGCCAGAGCCCAACATCCCAGCCCTGGATCCATCCCCAGTGTGGGGCTGGGCAGTGACCAAAGCTCCTGCCAGGCCAAAACCCTCAAGGAATAAAACCAAATCCCAAAAAACCCCAAAACAAAAAAACCCCAAACCCAAAAGGGCCTCAAAACCCCAATTTACTTCACCCAAGCAGCCTCAAAACTGAATAAATAACTCAAACCAAGGCCTACAACAAAACAGCTTCAGTTTATCCACATTCATTCATCCATAAATGCTGGAATTTTGGGAGCAGCGAGGTTTTTAATGGCATTTTCCTGCCATGACCTGCTCCTGTCGTGGGATGGGTTTGATGTCATGGGCTAAAATTAAAACCACTTTTGCTTGTGACTCTCATCAGCACCAGGGAGAGCAGGGAAGGCTTTTCCTGGGGTCTAAAGGACCACAAAACTCATTTCCCTCGCACCAAAGCCTCCAGAGCCATCCCATGAGAGGCTGCTCCATGTGCCCACAGTCCCCAGTTCCCCAGGCCAAAGGAACATCCTAAACCCACAGAAATCCCATGGATCCCGAGGCCTCTCCAGGGGGATTTGGGCACGGGGCAGCCCCAGATTTCAGGGATCCTCCAGGAAGCAATTCCCCAATTTCTGCCTGTCATTCCAGGGAGCTCCCTGGGTTGGAAGTGGCTCCACCAAGCCAGGCCCTGCTGCTGCCACCAACGGGCCAGAAATCCCCTAAAATCCAATATATTTTGCTCTTGCTGGCCCCGGAGTATCCATTCTGCTAAAATACAATTACATCCAAGACATCCTTTCCCTGCATCCTGCTCCAGAAGGAATTAAAATTATAAATAATAAAGGAGAGCTTTACATACGGGCGAGACAGACGACAGAGGATAAAATTCCTGTCATGCCCAGAGGCTTTTCCCACACAGGATCAGACACAGCTCCCTGAAGCATCCTGTGCCTGCAGCCCAGATTTCCTCCTCATCCCCTTTTTTATGCCGAGAAACCCCAATCCAGCATCTCCTCCTCCTTCCCCCGACCCGCATCTCCACGGCTCGGCAAGGGAAAAAAAGAAAATCATCTCGAGCTGCGATTCCCTGGTTTCCCACGGAAACGATGCTCATCCATCCAGGGAAAAGCAGCGAACGCCATCCAGCCGCTGCACAGCCCCGGCTCCATCCCCGAGCAGCACAGCAGGATAAAAATCGGGATTTCGGGGTCGGAATCCAGCCGGGTCTGGGCTGGAGGAAGCGGCGGCTCCCCGGAAAGCCGGGAATTCGCGCAGCCCGAGCTGCCTACACAGGGCTGGGGATGGAATTGCAAATAACCTGACGGGCTCGATATTATATCACCGCCCTGCCGCCCGGCTGAGCCGGCGAGCGCCCGGGATTAGGGGGAGGGGAAGGTTTGATTGCATTATTATCGGCATTATCGGCGGTATTATTCCATTTCGGGAAGGCCGGAGCCCCCCGGGCACGGGCTCGGTGCCTCCCCCCCTCCGGAGAACGCGCCCGGCTCATCACCCACCTTCCATCATGGTGGCAGAATTGCATTCCTCAATTTCCGAGGAGCCTGGAAAAACGCAGGAGAGTGCGGATCCCGGTCAGCAGCGCTCGGCCCCGGCGCGGGGAGGAGGAGGAGGAGGAGGAGGAGGAAGGAGCGGGAGCGCCTGGGCTAGGGGCAGGCCATGGATGCTGCTGCGCCTGTATCACCTCCAGGATGGCAGCGCGGAGGATGCTCGCGGAGAGGGAGGACGAGGCGGGCTCGGTGCCTCCCGCCCCGCACTCCTCACATGCGCGCTCGCTCCCGACACACCCCCCGGGAACGCTCCAACCTATTTCCCAGATTTTTCTCTTTTTTTCCCCCCCCCCCCCCTTTTTCCCCCCTCCCCAGCGCCGTTTTCCCCAAAAGCAGAGCCCCCGTCCGCACCTCGTGACGCACTTCCCCTCCCTTAATCCTATTGCGGGTTAATTCCTGTCAGATTAGGAGGAGCGGGCCCGGGGATGGGAGAAGGGATCGATCCCGGCCGGAGGAGGCAGCGGGGCCGAGCCGGGCACGCCGGGCCCCGCTCCCGCTGCCATCCCGGGGACAAATCCATCCCTGACGTCACAGCGGCAGCAGCCAGCCCGAGAGGAGGATGCGGGAGAAATTCCTCCCGACTGCTTCCAGCAGCGCCCGGGAATTAATCTCGCATGAAGGGAGAGCGGAGCGGGGAACAAAAGAGGCCGGGGAGGCGCCGGGGGGGCTGCGAGCGCTGCGGCCGGGCCGTGTCCCCGCGATGCCACCCCCGCTCTGTGTCCCCCCACGGTGCCACCCCCGTGCCCCGTGTCCCCCAGGGTCCCTCACCCCTTCCCAACCCGTCACTGGGGTCGGCGGGGCTCAGCCTAAATCATTGGGATCCCGCCTGGTTTATCCAAGAAAATGCGGGATTTAGAACCGTTCCTGGCAAACCCGGCCGTACCCAGCTCCCAAAGTCCGGTTGGTTTTTTTTTCCTGGCAGGAAAGGGGCTCGAATCCCCCTCAGGCCCCTCCCGGGATCCTCATCCCAAAGAGCATCGGGGCTGGACGGGACAGCGGGGACAGCCCGGGCTCGGCCCCCGCCGCTTCCCAGCGCCCGCGGAAAACAAAAAAAAAAAACAAAAAAATCCCCCAAAAAACCAACAAAAAACCCCAAAAATCCAAAACCAACGGGAGCGGCACCAGCGGCGCCCGCTGCCCTCGGAGGAGCCGCCGCTGCCCCTCCTGTCCCCGCAGGGCGCAGCAGCCGCGGTCTGGGGACAGCCCGCGCTCTCCAGGCTTTTCAACGTGACCGCGGAGCGAGCGGGGATGGAAAACTCCCCTTGTGCCACCCGCCCTGCATCAGCATCCTCAGGATCATCCCGGCAGCCTCATGGGCTTGTGTCAGGATTTCTCCCGGCTCGGGAGCAATGCCCACATCATTTTTCCCATCGAAAAAGAAAAAAAAGCTGTTTTTCATTAATGAAAATCAAATGTTTGCCCTATTAAAATAGCAATAGTAAGATAGTAAGATAATAGTAAGATAATTAAAATGAATAAAATATTTTTTCTCTCCCATTTCAAAAATTAATCCAAAAGCAAAGCACCTGCAAGGGTCTGGACAAGTCAGAGAGGGAGCAGGACCTCAGCAGGGTCTGTGTATCCAGCCCATCCCAGCTGGTGGGAAATGCCAGAGCAGCAGCCAGAGGGATGGGATTATTGAACAGATGGTTCCTGTAATCCCTGCAAGGAGCTCCTGTGACCTGCCTGCCCCACTGCCAGCTCAGGGACAGGAGCCCAGTGCCCTCGGGAATTCTGGTGGTAATCCCAGGCTGAGCACAGCCCCTGGAATGCTGTCCCACTGTCCCAGCCCTCAAACAGCCCAGGAGCCAGGCTGGCACACGTGGGAGGACATCCCAGGGATGGACAGGCACCTTCCATGCCCAAATTCCTCCTGGACACACCCAAATAACACAAATCCCCCCCCAAAAATCCATGGAGCAGCTGCACAGCCCCAGCACTGCCATCCCTGGCAGCGCCCAGGGCCAGGGGCTGGAGCAATCCTAGGGAAGGTGTCCCTGCCATGGCTGGGATGGGCTTTGGGGCCCTTCCGAACCTCAATCCAGGGATTCTGTGGTGCCACATCCAGGACAGAGCCAGCGCCCCCTTCCCACATCTCCAGAGGGTTGAAATTCCTGAAGCAAGCAAGGAGAGCCAGGAGTTCCCTGCAAATCCCTTCCAGGGCAGGCTGTGGATACAAAAATCCTTTTTACCAAATTTCCCCATTTCAGGCCTGGCTTTGGGCAGCCTCCCCATCACCCTGGGAATCCTTGGGCTGCTGCTCCAGCTTTCCCTGGATCCATGGGGGAGCTCAGCCTTGTCAGGCACCTCCTGCCACGGGCCCTGACCAAAACTGCCCTTCCCGTGGCCAGAATGAACCCACAAAGCTGCTCCTGGAACGGGCTCTTCCCATAAAACAGGTGGCACAGGGAGAGCCTGGAGCATTCCCGTGTCCCTGGGGAGGGGGGCAGCTGCCGCCAAACCCCTCTTCCCGAGGCAAAGCCGATGTTCCCAATGCTGGAATTCGCCTTCCCAACGCCCCCCAGCCCCGCTGAGCCGCCTCAAGGACAATTCCCACGAAAAGCCCTGGAAATCTCCAGCAGCTCCCGAAGGAGAGCGTGAGGAGCTGCCGGCAACAGATGAAGTCAAGGGGCCTGAAGATTTAAAAAAAAAAAAAAAACACAAAACAAATAGAAGCGGCAGCAAATAGCAAATGAGTCACGGCGAGCACGGCGAGCAGAGCATTCATTCCTCATCTGCGGGCAGAGTCAGCCGCGGCTCCATGTGACAGCAGCGCCCGAGGAGCCGCCCGGGCCCGCACCGCGCCGGGATTTGCTAAATAAAACCCCGATCCTCAGCACGGCCCGGCCCCGGCAAATCCCCGGCGTTAACGGCAGCCAGGGATGGTGGCAGCGCCCCTCAGGATGGGCCGGGATCGGCCCCGGTGGGATGGAGCTCCCGGGCAGTTCAGCCTTTGCCTCTTCCCTGTAAAACCGGGGGCACAGGGGACAAGGGCAGGGACACCTCCCCCTGTCCCAGGCTGCTCCAGCCTGGCCTTGGGCACTGCCAGGGATCCAGGGGCAGCCACAGCTGCTCTGGGCACCCTGTGTCAGGGCCTCACCATCCCCACAGCCAGAATTCCCAATACCCCATCTAAATCTTCCCATTTTCAGCTTAAATCCATTCCCTGTGCCCTGTCTCTCCAGGCCTTGTCCCCAGTTCCTCTCCAGCTCTCCTGGAGCACCTTTAGGCCATACGAGGGGCTCTGAGCTCTCCCTGGAGCCGATTTCCAGGATTCCTTCCTCAAAGGATCTCCCTAGCAGGGAATGAGGCTGTGAGAGGGGAAAACCTCCAGGAGCAGCTGAACCCGACCCTCCACAAGCTCAGGAGGGCACAGAGGGGATCAATCCATCCCCCAGGTCCTGAAAACCCAATGGCACCACCGAGATTCTCAGGTGCCACCCCCGGGAGGCTGAACCCCACGAGGCTGCACCCCAAACATTCCCGGGCAGCCCCACCTTGTGCTGTGGGCAACCAAAGCATTTCATGGGCATCCAGAGTGTCCCGGCAGGAGCAGGGCTGGAGAATCCATGGGAACAGCCCCTGCCAGGGGTGGGAAATCCATGGGAACAGCCCCTGCCAGCCCCCAGCTCATGCCAGGGGTGCAGCTGCTCCCAGCTCAGCCCCTTCCTTCCATGAATCCTCGGTTTTCCCAGGCACAGAGAGCACAGAGCTGCTCCCAGGAGGACACAGGGATGTGGGAATGAGCCCCCACCCCGGGGCACAGCAGGGAGAGGAGGAGACCTGGATGGGGCTGGAGAACAGCACTGGGAAAAAGAAATTTCTGATGGAGGCACTCACTGCACACGCTGGATTCCTGCTCCAATCCCCACCACAACCAGGCCCAGGAACACCCACTCACCATCAGCCCCCAAAATCCCAAAGGAAGGTCCCTGCGTCCCCCTCAAGGGATCCCACCTCGCTCTGCTCCTGCCCTTCCTCCCGAGCTCCAGGATCGCCCCTGGCCCCACCCTCAGCCCTGATAACAGGGGCAGATCCGGGCAATCAGCACCGCCCCCGATGGGCACCAGGTGCAGCTGCCCCGGCTGCTCCACAATGTTGATAATTAATTAATCTTTAATTTTTTGGGGCAAAAAAAGGCGTTCAGGAGCACTGGCAAAGCCCTCATGCAGGGCTGGGGGCTGCAGCCAGCACCCCCATTTCACACCACGTGCCTCACCCGAAATGTTATTGAGCCCATCTTGGGCTTGATCCCTGGCAGCACCAGCCTGGAATGTGCCTTAGGTGGGGATGGATCCGTGCCCCTGTGCCCCCAGCCTGCTGCAGGAGCTCATTCACCAGTAAAATTTCACAGCTGTGTAAAGAAACCCAGAGAAACAAATTCTGCCCTGACATAATCCAGAGCTTCAGAAATGCCAGTGGAGTCTTTCATTAAATTAAAATTTAAGGGGTCTTTGGGTATTGCCCTGGAGTGTCTGCCTCCAGCTGTACGGGGATCCAGCTGTGTGGGATTCCAGCCGTGCGGGGACCCAGCCGTGCAGGGATCCAGCTGTGCAGGGATCCAGCTGTGCCCGGCTCCAGCTGTGCCGCCCGCTCCGTGTGAGCCCCGCAGGGCCCGGCCCGGCCCCGCCGTGTCCCCGGGGCAGAACATTCCCCATTCCCGAGGCTCTGGAGCGTCCCGCGCCCTGCGCAGCGCCCGGAGCTCGGCAGATGGAGCTGTGCAGCTGCGCAGGGCCGGGCCGGGCCGGACAGATGTGCAGGGGCCGGACAGATGTGCAGGGGCAGGACGGGGCCGGACAGATGTGCCGGCACCCCGCGCTCCCCTGGTCCTGCGGTGCCCCCCGAGCCCAAGCGGGCCGAGCTCTGCTGTCCCCCGTGTCCCCAGCAGTGCGGGACGGAGGTGGGGACGGTGCCACTCCAGGGTGGCAGAAACGCCCTCAACAGAGCGGGACATTGGGCACCAGGCTCGGGCAGGGAGACCTTGGGAGTGGCAATTCTTGGCTTTGGGCTCCTTGTGTCACCCCAAAAGGGACATTGGGGAGAGCCAAAACACCCAACCCAGCTTAAACCCCATCAGCAGGGCCACAACCTGCCTGTGCTCCCTGGCCAGCCCCGTGTCCCCGCAGTGTCCCCAGTGCCAGGCTGGCAGTGCCACCTCCCCTCCCTGGGAGCCCTCGGCCCCGCTCCAGCCCCGATAAAATCCGGGCTTTGTGCCTGCCCCCGGCTCCTTCCTGTTTTTCACTGCACAACTGTCAGAGAAACTTCCCATTTTCACTTCTCCTTTCTCACCCGCTGCAGTCCCAGGTGAACTCTGCTCCAGGGGCACCCAAATCCCCTCGGCTGGCAAAGAGCTCCTGGCACTGTGCAGATCCTTGTGGCTGGATCAGGACCTGGGAATGCTGCATCCCAAACAGAGGGACACCAGGGACAGAAAGATATGGAATCACTGAGGCTGGAAATGCCCTCTGAGGCCACCGCTGACCATGTCCCCAAGTGCCACATCCTCATGGACTTTAAATCCCTGCGGGGATGGGGACCCAGCACTGCCCTGGGAGCTGTTCCCATGCCTGGCCACCCTTCCCATGGAGAGATTTTCCCAAACATCCAACCTGAGGCCATTTTGTCCTGTCCCTGGTTCTGGCTCTGGCTCTGTCACACATCGCTGGTGAGCCACATTCATCCCCAGCTCCCAGGGAATGGGGAGAGAAAAGGACCTGGAATTCCAGCTGCACCCCCAGGAGAGCAGGCTGAGCTGGGAAAAAGCAGCAGGGCTGGTTTATTATTTTATTTCTCTGCATCACAGTCTCTGTGAACAACGGTGACCTCGGGTCAGAAGTTTCCTGGCAGTGGCAGGGGCTCTGTGGGACCCTTGTCCCCCCACCCTGGGAAGGGCTGGATCTGCTCCCACTGCTCATCCCTGGGATTGATGCCCTGGGTGGGTTTAGGGTTGGTGGAAATCCCCTGAAATCCCAGCTCCATGGCCTCAGTGGGAAATGATGTCCTTGGGGACAAGGCCAGCTGTCACTCAGGGGCTCTGGGTGACATCTGTGGTTAATGGTGGCAGCACGGGGGGGACAGATCCGTGTGCATCCCTGTGCATCCCTGTCCCAGGACGGTGCAGACCTCGAGCTGGGGTCCCTCCCCTTCCACCCCGCACACACCAGGAGCTGCTGGGAGCCCCTGGAAGTGACCTGGGGACCACCAGGGAGGGGGAGCAGCCCCACCGGCTCCGCTCCGGAGCAGCCACATCCCTGCTCCACCCTCCCATGCCGAAGGAACCCGCGCCAATCCAGCTCTGGATGTGAGGGTGGTGCAGCAGAGCCACGGGGAATCCTCATCCCCCGAGGAACGGAGGACACCGAGCCCGCCAATGTCCCCGGCTGGGATTTCCCCCCTAAAAACAGAGGGAAAGCAGAAGGGTCCGGGTGGGTTTTCCCGGCTGCTGCTGCGGGGAGGGAGCGGGGAGAGGCGGCTCCTCCAGCTCCAGGGTGCCTGGATCCCGAGGAAGCTGCCTGGCAGAACTAGGTCAGGAAGGGACGGGAATGAGGAGAGCAGGGGCTGGGGGGGGAGCACGGACAGAGCCCCGGGCACCCACCCTGGCACCCCCTGCCCTGGCCCAGCCTCACCTGCAGCCCCGGCACTGCTGCTCTCTCCCGGCCCTGTGCTTTCCCCCAGCAGTGCCGGTGCTTTTCCAGCCCCATCATCCCTTTCCCGTCCCTTTCCCATCCCTGCACATCCCTGGGAGCCGCGGGCAGGACACGGCTGCCACAGCCCAGGGATGTGGGAAGGAAGAGTTGGGGTGAAGGGGGGATGGTTTAAATTGAAAGAGTAGAGATTTAGATGGGATGTTGGGAATTAGGAATTGTTCCTGTGAGGGTGGGCAGGCCCTGGCATAGAATTCCCAGAGCAGCTGTGGCTGCCCTGGATCCCTGGCAGTGCCCAGGGCCAGGCTGGACACTGGGGCTGGAGCAGCCTGGGACAGTGGGAGGTGTCCCTGCCATGGCAGGGCTGGCACTGGGTAGGATTCAAGGTCCTTCCAACCCAAACCAGTTCTGGGATTCTCCTAACTGAGAAAGACAAATCACTACTGGCCCTTCAAGGAGTTTCTACCAGGGAATTTTCACCAAGGAGTTTCAGAGGTTCAAACCCCGGGGAAATTCCCCCAGGATCCACGGGCTGGAGCCCCTTCTGCTGGGACAGCAGGGGTGTGACAGGAGGTGGCCCGGCCCCACGGAGTGCTGGCTGGGAATGCAGGATGAGATCCACGCTCGTTTTCCCGTGACTTCACTCGGAGGCAGCGGATCCAGGGAAAGGCAGCGGAGCCCCAGGGGACACGGCCGGTGTCACCCGCGGCGGGGGCGGCAGCGCGGCCCCGCTCTCCTGCCCTGGCACCGGATGTTTTTTACTGGAAAGTCGCTTGTTTTGGGTCAGGCCGGGACATGAAAGCTCCCGCGGGCCGGGCCAGCGCTTCCTGTCTGCGCTGCCTTCCTGTCGCCTGCGCTGCCACGGCCACAAAGGAAGGACGAGGTCCCGGCGTGCCAGGGACGGTGCCCGTGCCCCCGGGAACGCTGCTGTGCCCGTCCTGAGGAACGGCTCCACCTGGGCCACGGGAATGCAGGCTCTGGGGCTGGGGATGGGAGGGCCTGGGTTTGGAACATGGGGACTCTGGGTTTGGGACATGGAAGGGTTCTGGGTTTAGGGCATGGAAGGTTCTGGGTTTAGGACATTGGAGGTTCTGGGTTTAGGACATTGGAGGTTCTAGGTTTAGGACATTGGAGGTTCTGGGTTTTGGATGTTGGAGGTTGCGGGTTTCAGCCACAGAAGGATTTTGCATTTTGGCAACAGAAAGGTTCCGAGTTTTGGCTGTAGGAAGGTTCTGGGATTGAGCCATGGGAAGTCCTGGGTTTAGGACATGGAGGTTCTGGGTTTCAGCCATTGGAGGGAGGGTTTGGGGTTTTGGCTCCAGGAGGGTTCTGGGTCTCAGCTATGAAAGATTCTGGGGTATGGCCACAGGAGGGTCCTGAGCTTTGGTCAAAGGAAAAGGATTTCAGCTGTGGGAGGCTCTGAATTTCAGCTGGGAAACATCTTGGATTTTGGGTGTGGGAGGTTTTGAATTTTGGCCAAAGGAAGGTTCTGGATTTTAGCCCCAGGAGGGTTCTGGGTTTGGAGGGTGCCATTTTCTGTCCCCTGAGCAGTGGTGACACAGCCCACGCTGTCGTGTTGACAAAAGTCCCCCCCTGAGAGCCGCAGGCTGGGTCATGCTTTCATTTATTCACTTCATATAAAAATCTCTTAAGAATGCGTCTGAACACAATATAGAATACTATAACATACATAGTGTGAAACTTTGGGGAACAATAAAATAACCACCTGGAACAATGCAGTGTTCAACAGACAAACAAACCCATTGATCATGCACAACTGTGCTATTGTCATGAACTAATTAGTCACGAGTTGGACCAAAAAGCTTGAAACATATTTTACAAACTGAGATTGACACCGCTCACGATGCCGGACAAGCTTTGTCAGAGGAAGTTTCACAGCACAATTATTACATCAGTTCACATTTTTGTTTTGTCATAGAGATTCACATTGGGTTGTTCAGAAATTGGAACATTGTGACATTGAAAAGCCGGCCCGGGCGCGGGGAATTCTTTGTTCGGTTCCCCCTCTCTGCGTTCCTGGCAAATTCCCAAATTCGCTGCCCTGGGATGCGGAGTCCCCTCCCCACGGGCGGCTGCCACCCGAATGCCCTTCCTGGGTTGTGTCTGTCTCTTCAGCTATGTTCAGGTTCTTGGACTTTATGCAATACAAAAGGTTACAAGAAAAAAAGGCAACTCTTATTCCGAGTTTTCTACCCCATTAACATCGCCGCCGACAGGCGATGCTAATTCATATAAATTAATAACTTACAAAACATTACAGTATGTACAGTAGGTAATAAATACACTGTTATAAACAGTAATGGAGGTGGTAGAGCTCGAGGCAGTGCAGGAGGAGGAGGATGGTGGACCTAAACCTAGAGAACGTGGACGAGAGGCCAGAGAAACACAAATATCTGAGCGTGCAAATTCCAGGGAGCTGCCGAGGGGGAAGGCATGTCACACACTGCCTTGCCACGCTTACTCAGGGGTGGACTGAGCTGTGCCAGGGAAAAAAAAACCTGCCCTCTGTCCTGCTCACCACAAACCCAAACCCCGGGGAGGAAAAAAATTCCCGCTGTTCCCAGCAAGGGAACGGTGCCCGACGGCACCGAGTGACTCCCAAGGGGTCACCGGGGGGATTAAGAACACACTGAAGGTGCAGTAATGCAAAGCAGAGGGTTTCCCCTTCTGTTTAGTCTGTCAAAGTGATTAACTGCAATAAAGTGACAGGTATTGCCCACGAAAAAAAAGGAAGACTGCTTCTGGTAACAGGAAGAATCCAAAACGTAGCCGTCAATTCCGAAACACCTTGTGTCGCTTTTGAACTACCAAGCTCCGTGTGTTGAATTAAGAGACTCTTGAAAAGACATGAAAGTGTTTACAAAGAAGGCACACAGGTCTGCAGACAGGTGGACAGGTTGGATATGAGTTATTGATCAGTAGTTTCTATCAGTCTAACTGGTATAAACTCCAAAACTAACAGTATAAAATCTCTCAGTTGTGTGTCAGCGCCGCCTCGGCCCGACCCAAGCCAGCTCCAGGACAACGCGGTGCTCTCGGCTGACGAGGCTCAAACCACAACGCAAATCACCCGTGCATTTCCTGAGCAATCACTCCCTACCCCATCTGTAACCCTGACTCCAATCTCAAGTAGCTGGAGGATCTGCCAGCCCCGTGGCAGAGGCTCAGCCCCGGCTGCGGAGGCTGTCGGAGACCGCTCGCAAGCTCCGCAAGTGTTTAAAAGCCACTCCCGCGGGGCCGGGCCATTATGTGTCCACAGGAGATGTGTCTTCTGTCACAATCTCGATGGTGGCCTCCCTCTGGGGCTCCTCCCCCCCGGGCTGGGCCACGCAGAGCGTCTCTGTATTGCTGAAGTAGCCGAGGCTCTCGCCGTCCTTCTCGGGCCCGTCCGAATCCTCCTCCTCCAGCGTCAGTTCAAACTGGAACTTCTCCATCAGGCCCTGGCAGTCCTGGCCCCGCTCCTCCAGGGGAGGGGATGGGCTCTGAGGTATCATGCTCTGGTACCAGTTCCTGTTGTCCTCCAGAGTGTCCAGGATGTCCTGGGCGTCGGGCTGCACCAGGTCAGCCCACGTCTCCCAGAGAGGATGGACGATGTAGTCGATGAATCCCACCTGGAAAACAAAGGGACACACACACTTAGGGCAAGGGAATAACCTGCAAAAGGTGGATGTCTGAAAAGTTCATATTATATTGGTTTTACAAGCAAAACACCAGGAGCAAGTCCCCAAACCAGCACAGCCTAAGGATCACATTATCACACCCAATTATCTGATACCCAGAGCTGCACCCGCACATTGTTGGGTTGGGCTGATGTCTTGTCCAAAACCAAACCTTGGAGGAAGTTTCACTAAAAGCAGGAGCCAGCAGGAAATTCAGGGGACAGAGCCCTGGGCTGATCCCCCAGGGTGGGCAGCGGAAAAGGAGAGGGGGAATCCTGCTCTCTGCCTTGCTCAGGTGAGGCCCCACCTGCAGAGCTGCCCCAGCCCTGGGGACAGCATCAGCAGCACCTGGAGCTGCTGGAGAGAGCCCAGAGGAACCCATGGGGCTGCTGCAGGGCTGGAGCCCCTCTGGAGCCAGGCTGGGACACCTGGGGGTGCTCACCTGGACAGGAGAAGGATCCAGGCAGAGCTCAGAGCCCCTGGCAGGGCCTGAGGGGCTCCAGGAGAGCTGCAGAGGGACTGGGGACAGGGGATGGAGGAATGGCTAGATGGATGCTGGGAAGGAATTGTTCCCTGTGAGGGTGCTGAGACCCTGGAATAGAATTCCCAGATTTGCTGTGCCTGCCCCTGGATCCCTGGCAGTGTCCAAGGCCAGGTTTGGAGCAGCCCGGGACAGTGGAAGTTGTCCCTGCCATGGAGCTGGAACTGGATGGGGCCCTCAGCCCTGAGTCTGCTCCTCTCAGACAGAATTCCCAGGTGACTGGGAACAAGGCTGGTGCATTTATAGCGTTATCCCAAGATTCCCACACGACTGACAGCTGGCAATACTCCAGTGCTCCCAAGGGGAGCAGCCTTTATGGTCTGAAGTTCCAACATTGGGTGCATTTTCCTGTGGGGAGCAGTTTGTGCCTATCCCAAACCTTCCACGATCCTGCACTTTCAACATTCCCATTTTCCTCCTCCCCAAGCAACCCCACGAGAGATTTCCTCCTCGGGAGGAGCGCAGCCAGCGGGGCTGCTCATCCCGGGAATGCTGCCTGGCCCCCGTGGGGTGACGTTGCAGGGCTGGAAAGAGTGAGGGATGCTCAGCCCTTCCGCTGAGCTCAGCCCTGCCGCGCTCCTCTGACTCAGGGAGGAACCGCGTCCAGGATGGAGCCGGCGGAACGGCCAGAAAAGGGATTGGAATTCTTCCCTCTTGGCAGAGCCCGTCCCGCCCCACGGCTTTGTGTGGAGCAGGGAAAAGGCTCTCCCAGGAGCCGGGCTCCAGGAGCAGATGTTTGCTTTGGAAATGGCTCCCGGCTCCCTCAGACACAACAGGATGTCAATAGCACCGTGAGCATCCAATTGGAACGGGCCGGGGAGGCAGCTCCAGCAGAAAGGTGATGAAAAGTTCCTGTTGCACTGGGAAAAAAAGGGTTTGGGATGGTTGGAAGCCAAAATGTCCCAGGGCTCCACGGCGCCGATGGGTAAAAATCAGCACTTGTTAATCATCATTTCTTTAAAATCGTTGTTTCTTTAAAATTGTTGTTTCTTTAAAATCATCGTTTCTTTAAAATCATTGTTTCAGGTCTCCTCTAAAAGCATCCCAAATCATGGAATAATTGGCCACGTGGCTCTGTGCTGAGCCTAAAATATTGAGAGGGCATCTCAAGCTTTGAAATATTTGCATATTATTTTCTAATCTACTCCTTGTTTCCCTCCAGCATGGACACATTGCTTCCCTTTCTGCTTTGCCATTCCATGTTGGCCATCTTGTATAATTCCTGTCTTTTCTGCACAGCAAAAATGTCATTTGGAAACCTCCAGCACGAACACGCCACCTCCCTTTCTCCTTTGCCATTTCATGATGGACATTTTGTGCAATTCCTGTCTTTTTTTGCACAGCACAAATGGCATTTTGAGGCCTCTGGGAAGTGCAGATGTGAAGCAAGGAATGAACTGGAGCTCACATGTGGAGCACATGGGCAAGCCTGGCTGAAGGATTCATTTCTTGTTAGGTTAAGAAACCAAACAGATTTTTCCAACAAAATCACCACGCGGTTGAGTGAATAATTTTGAAAGCACTTGGCCGAGCCCAAGAGGACATTTGGAAATAATTATCATCAATTTTGTTACTTATTCAAGCTGAAAAACCTCAGTGATGACTTGCTGGAGTCATTCAAAAACAACAACCAAGACAGCATTATATAAAGGTTGGAATCTGTTTGGACAAACATAAATTCCTGGTTTCATTCCAGATTATCCAGGAGAAATTTTATGGCCTGTGCTACACAGGTCAGAACAAAATCTGACCTTGAAACCATTTTATGAATCAGAACTAGGGACGAGCCAGTTCATCCCCCCCACAAAAAAAGAGGCAAATCCAGCTCCTTTTAAGTTTTGCAGGGACATAAATGAATATTTCTGGGATTCACCCTGCACAGGGCAGCTCCAGAAGCCTCTAACTCACACTCACTCTAACTGTACACGAGCAGTGCAGAATTGTCCTGGATAACGAGAGACAGCCAGAGTTTTTCAGGGTGCTGAGGGGGATCTCAGGTGGGAGAAGCCCCCAGTCCTGCAGATCAGTGGGGTGAGCAGGGTGTGAGGGCAGGACAGGCTGGTGAGGGTGGGCAGAGCAGAACTGCCCTCTCCAGCCTGGGGAACAAAAGGACCCAAGGCCCTCTGGAAACTGGGACACGAGCAGGGGACGAGGAGATGCCCAGGGGGATGGAGAGGAACTGGAAGAGCCTCCCCAGCCTGTGAGAGCCCCAGGCAGAGCTGGATGTCAGGGTGGATCAGAAGGCACGCTCTGAACCGCTGGCTCCTCTCCCAGTTGTGCTGCAGGAGCAGCTGAGCTCTGTCTGTGCTTTGAAATGCCAAGCTCAGGCAGGGAAAGCTGCAGCTCAGGGCCAGTTACCTGGGATTTTTCCACGGAGGCCGTGTGTTTGTCACACATGGGGCTGATTTCCATGCCTCTCTCCCTCTCCTTGTCTCCCTGCTGGAAGAACTCCTCCATGATCCTGTCTGTCCACTGCCGGTAGAGCTCCAGGGACTTGGTGGGATTACTCAGGTCTGCACAATGCACCATGTTCCGGAGAACCTGCAATTACAGCCACCAGGAAACTCATAGCATCAGCTGCAAAAACAGGAGGGTTTCGGGCTGGATCTGCAGAGCATTGCACCAGAAGAGTCTCTGATTATGAAACAGACCATAAAAACATCAGAAACATTGCATGGCAGCACGTTAAAGAGCTGGAGCTGCTGGAGAGAGCCCAGAGGAGGCCCCGGGGCTGCTGCAGGGCTGGAGCCCCTCTGGAGCCAGGCTGGGACACCTGGGGGTGCTCCCCTGGACAGGAGAAGGATCCAGGCAGAGCTCAGAGCCCCTGGCGACAGGGATGGAGGGACAGGACACAGGGAATGGCTCCCAGTGCCAGAGGGCAGGGCTGGATGGGACATTGGGAATTGGGGATTGTTCCTGGCAGGGTGGGCAGGGCCTGGCACAGGTGCCCAGAGCAGCTGGGGCTGCCCCTGGATCCATGGAATGTCCAAGGCCAGGCTGGACATTGGGGCTGGGAGCACCTGGGACAGTGGAAGGTGTTGGGTGGGATGGAATGAATTTAAAGTCACTCCCAACCCGAACCAGTCTGGAATTCTGTGATTCCCTCTCCACGGATGAGCTGAGCTGCCCCAGCCTCAAAGCCAGACGTGCTCTCTGGTGCTCACACAGCCCAGGCCTCACACCTGGAGCAGCTGTGCAAGTGTCAATGACATCACACAGGTTTGTTTGGGGATCCAGCTGCTTCCCACCATTCAAAATCCACTTCCATGCTCTGAGGGAAAGAGGTGAAATGCTCCCACTTTATGGAATGAGTAATATCCCTTCCATACACGCACAGAACAGGCCTGACTAAGTGGCCACAAGGATTCAGGCAGCACCAGTGTTTGAAATAAAAAATTTACAGAGTTTTCCCAGGAGCCTGCTCTTAAGGAGTTGGTCATCAAAGTGAGAGCAGAGCAGGATGTATCTTGTCTTGCTCACTGCACAACCCTGTTCCAGCACTTTCTGGTCACTTCTGTAAACCAAGGATTAAATTATTGAGGGAACAGACTGTACAGCAGTAACTCCAGCTCACTCTGAGGTGCTTCAGATGTGAAGTTCTGAATGAAATTCTTGCAGTGTTGTAACAGGAGAAACAAATGGGAGAAAGCAGCTAGGAAATCTAGGAGCCCTCAAAACTTGACCAAACAAGAATGTGCCATGTTTGTAGTTCCAAGTGTTAAAAAACCCTAATTCTGGGTTAACACCTAAAAAATAACACCTAAAAAATATGGGACCACCTTGTGCTTCTATTTAGAAGGAAACGACTGCTGAGAATTCAGCTTCTCTAAGTGCTTGATTACAAAGCCACAGCAAAAGCAGGAGTGTGGCCTCCTCGTCCTGGCCACAACACCCAAACCCAGGGAATTTGGCTGCCTCACCTGTATTCTGTCCGTGTAGTTGTCCAGAAGCAGAACTCCTGAACTGGTCACCTTCTTCGTTTCCACCATAGTCTTCAGATCAGCCAACAGACTCATGTGCTTGGACATATCAGTGGCCAACACCTTTCCAGAATGGAGAGAAAAACAGGATTTCAGGAGGGGAAGCCACAAAAAAACCGACCATTTTTGGTTGAGAAGAGGAGGAGGGAGTGGCCATACCATGTCAATCACCATCTTCCTGAGGGTCTGGCGCTGCTTCTTGGTCAGGTTCTGGAAGATGTCACAGTGCTCCTCCTGGAGCAGTTTGAAGCCCACGGCCAGGTGGTGGTTCTCCAGCACGGATTCATCGTTGTACATCAGGGCCAGCTCAGAATCTGGGGAAGGAATGCCAAGTGTGGGACTCCAGGCTGGGAAATGTGGGGTTTCCAACAGCCAGCAGGAGCTTGTTTGGGGCACTGAGAGGTTTTAGTGGGGGGAAGTTTCTTTTCCCATCCCTGGAAGGGTTCAGGGCCAGGCTGGAAGGGGTTTGGAGCAGTCTGGTCCAGGGGAAGGTGTCCCTGTCCATGGGATACTGGATGATTTTAGGAATCTGGGATTCTTTTTAGCTCCATGAGTGCCAGCCCCAGCACTCCACAGCCTTTGCTCAGTCCCAGTGACAAAATAATGCTCAGTTGACTCAGTTACAAGTCACTGGCAACAGAATCCTGCAAAAATCCTTCCCAAAACACAACAATCCCCATATTTTGGAATCCAGATCCGTGCTCAGCCTGTGGCAGAACACAACACAAAGGCCGATATTTGGCTTTCTGGTTGTCAATAGCAATAGGATTATTTCTCTTATCTTAATGGTAAAGTTTGCACTCAGGGCTGGCAGAATTATTATGTGCTAGCAAGTAGTAAATATTGACTTTACAAATTGTGCTACAATGGTTCCCTTTGTCAGGCATTGCATTTTAATTCCTGCTCAAGCCCAAAATGTCTCAGTCCTCTACTGCATGAGAGGGCATCACAGCCTGCAAGCTGTCATCTGTGGCAGGTAAAAAGCATTCCCATTGCTTTCAGGGTGGAATTCGGAGAGATTCAGAACAAAACTCACTTGTGTTAATCAGGAATTGATTGGAGACCCCGGGGTGATCCACATCATGGATTGCAGCTGCAAAAATGGCAGCGAGGATTTCCAGATCCGTGAAGACAGCCTAGGATGGAGCAACAGGAGCCTGTCAGAGGGGTTTTACCTCTCAGCAGCTGGGGAAGCTGATTGAGGGGAACAAATTGTGCTGTTTCAATTGGTTTTCTGGGACAAGGCCCTGCGGGAAGGTGAAACAGAGATCCCACATGCCGAGATTTCCTAAGGATGGGGGCGAAGGGAGCGCCCGGAAGAGCCACCAGTGCCCACCCCACGTTGAAAGGCGAGCCAAGCAGGGCACTCACATCCAGGGCAGGGGTGGAGAGCAGCACATGGGTGGACTGGGCCACATCAGCAGCGTGCAGGCTGTTGTGGTAGGCCACGTCTGAGTGGTAGTGGTCCTCCAGGGTCATCATGTACGTCACGAACGTGTCCGACGAGATCTTGAAGGTTTTCAGCAGGTCCCGCTCCTGAGGGAGCAGAGCACAAACACACCCAGCTGAGTGGCAGCTCAGGCTGGAGCAGGCAGGGAAGCAGAGGGGAGCTGGACAGGAGAAAAGGGCTGGAAGCAGCAGGGAAGCCTGCCCTGCAGGAACACCCACCTGGAATATGGCGTACATGATGCAGGTGAGCGGCCGGTTGTGGGAGTACCTGGCCACGTTGAAGATGTTGAGGCCCCACTTATTCAGGTCTTCCAGCTCCTTCGGAGAGCACCAAAAAAAATAATGGTTTGAATGGTTTTCCTGGCAATTCTGCATTTCCCCAAAAAGTTCACAACTATGCAAATGTAATGGTGATTTGAATTATGTAAGTGCTGAACGTGTGAGGTTAACGAACACAGAGTAACTGTGAAGGGCTGATTTGTGTTTCATAATTGCTCTCCTCAGCCTGCACCACCTTTTTTCCTTTTTATTTTAGGGCTACTTTCATGTATTTTTAAATATAAAACATGCTCTTGAGGCTACCATTAATTACAGCATTTCTAATGGCCACGTCACTTCAGGGATACTAATTCCAAGGAAAGGAACAATCCATTTCCAGGTGCTCCCAGAAGAGCAGGAATCTCCCCTACCTTGGCCAGGTGATCTTCCTTCTCTGTCTTCACCCCAAACCGTGAGATGCTGGTGTTGTTCAAGCTCGAGCTGTGCATTAGTTTCTTCACCCCGCTGATCTGTGTCATGAGCTGCTGTTTTTTCTTCTTCTCCCTGTCCTTCTGGGTGGGAGAAGGGATCTCCACATCGTTCTGTTTGTCTGCAACAGAGCAGGGGGAAATGAGTCAGCACAACGTGAGCTCCCAGCACATCCCCCAGAATCAGCCCTCGAGCTGCTGCCTCTGCTCCCCACTTCAACCCCAGGGGGTTTTCTCATTTTGGGATCCAAAAATTAAAAAAAAAAAAAAAAAAGAAAATCCAGTCACAAAAGCTCTGGTTGCTCTCTTGTAGCCACTGTGTGGTTTGGGGACACTGGACATGTCCAGGGATGTCTCTCTGTGCATGGATGTGGCACTTGGGGACATGGATTAGTGCTGGGAATGGTTGGACCCCATGATCTCCAACCTAAATGCTTCTGTGATTTTTCCATGCCTGAAAGGCACCAGGTTCTCCTTGGGGATAAACCACAATTAATTTTAATCCCTATTTGCAGGAAAATAAAAGATATGTTCAAACAACACATTTTTTTCCTGAATAAGGTAAAACCACATCTATTTTCCCTACTTTCACTTTTTAGGGTGAATATATCCCCTTCTCTTAAAACCAATAACAAATGGGTGTCGCTGATTCATTAAAGATTTTTCCCTTACAAATATCTATGGAATAACATTCAAAGCACAGGCTGAATTTCCATTGCCATCCTCAGGGATAATCACAGTTTTATTGCACATGAAGAGGGCCCAAACCTGGCTGTGGAGATGTATTTAGCAAATAAATAAATCTTAAAACCACGTGATATTCACTGCCCTACAGCTGATTTATAAAAGCACAGATCCAGTGGCTCATGACTGCCATCCAAACCATTTCTCATGGATTGTACCCCAACCTCTGAGCACCTTGAGGAGCTCCAGAGGGATGAGGCCTCCAGACAGGACTGACTTTTGCCTGGGTTTAATGAAACCCCTGTGAAACCCCAGCAGCAGCAGCAGCAGCAGCAGCAATTAGGAAAGGAGCCATTATTCACAGTACAGCCGGGCTGACATCAGAGGGTGTTCCCTCGATTTTGCTGAACCACCGAAGGACTTTCCTCCCCATAATCTCCTTAGCAGTGACTAAGGCAGCATCAAATGGCCACTCTGGAGCAGAAATCCCTGATTTGTGGCATCAGTGTCCCCGCGGGGGTGGCAGTGGCACTCGGGAGGAGCTGTGACCCACGGGCAGTGGGATGGTCCCTCTGAGTGCCGGAGCCTCTGCTGCTCCTCTCTGACCTCCCCAGCCCTGTCCTTGCTGGGAATGCAGGGCTGACTCCCTGCTCCTTCTTGGAGCCTTCCCAGACCATTTCATCACGGAATTACAGAACGAGTTGGGATGGGAGGGAGCTTAAGGATCCTCTGGTTCCACCTGTGCCAGGGCAGGGACACCTCCACTGTCCCAGGCTCTCCAGCCTGGCCCTGGGCACTGCCAGGGGTGTTGGGCACCCTGTGCCAGGGCCTCATCCCATCCACAGGGAGGAATTCCTGCCCAACATCCCATCCAGCCCTGCCCTCTGGCAGTGGGCAGACATTCCCTGTGTCCTGTCCCTCCTTGCCCTGATAAAATCAAAAGGTTGAATGAAGTCACATGATCTGGGTTTAATATCTCTGAATTATCCCCACCTTTGGAGGTAAATTAGTGTCCTACCCACACATTTCTTTTTGTTTGTTCAACCTCCTCACTTGCAGACTCCTGTTATTTTGGGTGTACATTTAATTTAATTAAATTTTAGGAAGGAAAAAACTAATTTATAAAACCCATACCAGCACGACTTCCTGAAACAATCCTTTTAAAAGCTTCTCTCATTTTTCTTTTGCAGATGAGCAATCAGGCTGCAATCTGGCCCAATCTGGAGAGCCCGTCCCCCTCAGCAGTGCCAGGCCCTGAGTGGCCTCACAGGGGGATGTCACTGTCACCAGGCACAGGAATGGACAGAGCCTCGTCCAGCCCTGCCAGGGGACATGGAGCTGCCTCAGCATGGGATAGCAGGAATTCAGACCTGGAGCTGCAGGAATTCAGACCTGGAGCTGCTGGAGAGAGCCCAGAGGAGCCCATGGGGCTGCTGCAGGGCTGGAGCCCCTCTGGAGCCAGGCTGGGACACCTGGGGGTGCTCACCTCGACAGGAGAAGGATCCAGGCAGAGCTCAGAGCCCCTGGCAGGGCCTGGAGGGGCTCCAGGAGAGCTGCAGAGGGACTGGGGACAAGGGCTGGAGGGACAGGACACAGGGAATGGATTTAAGGTGGAAATGGGAAGGTTTAGATGGGATATTGGGAAGAAATTCCCGGCTGGGAGGGTGGGCAGGCCCTGGAATATAATTTGCCCCTGGATCTCTGGAAGTGTCCAAGGCCAGGTTGGATGGGGCTTGGAGGAAGGACAGTGGAAGGTGTCCCTGCCTTGGCAGTGAATGATCCTTATGGTTCTTCCCACCCCAAACCAGTCTGGAATCCCATGAATAAAACAACCCCAGCAGCAGCTCTGGCTCATCAGTCCCTGCTGGGATTCAGGCTCCGTTAACCTGAGCGTTTGTGGGGTTTAGTTTTGGTTGCCACATTGGCAATTCCTGCTCCACACTCACGTGGCTGCTGGGCAGAGCTGCCCACCAGCCAAATCCCTGGATTAGCCCCTTTGTGCATCCCAATCCAGCCCCATTCCCTGCTCGAGTTCACGCTCTGGGTTCAGCTGAGCAATAAAATCAATGCATCCCCACAAAGCAGCTCCCAACTTCCATGGATTATTAATGCTGTCGAGTGCCCTAAATGCAGGCAGCAGTTCCAGCTGCAGCTGGATATTGGAATCACTTTAAAACCCTTAATGGGAATAATTATGTGTCACACAGGGAACGCATTCCGGCCGTTCCAGCCTCGGGGCATGAGTCCCCAGCACCCACAGCACTCAGCCTTTGGAGCTGCTGGATTCAGGGATGTCCATAAATATGAGGCTCCTCATTTTAGAAGCAAATGGTCACAAATCCTGAAGCTGCTTCCTGAGAAAATCCCATTTGTCCTAATAAACGTTGACAAAGAGGAGTCATTCATGTATGTGGAGCTTTGAGCTCACACAGAATGAATGAAATGCAAAATATTCCCTCTTTTTT
Source organism: Molothrus ater (assembly GCF_012460135.2). Taxonomy (NCBI): domain Eukaryota; kingdom Metazoa; phylum Chordata; class Aves; order Passeriformes; family Icteridae; genus Molothrus; species Molothrus ater. Next base: position 29,920,320 of record NC_050486.2, on the reverse strand, counting down.
CTGACCTCTTGTGCCAAATGAGCAGATTTACACAAAGGAACGGATAAGATTTTGAGGATGATTTAATCTGAGCCTCATCTCCGAGGGGAAGGTGCAGCTGAAGGAGGCAGTGGCTGCAGCTGGCCCTGGGTGACTTTGTCCTTTCCATAAGGTCACCACAAAACCCCAGCGTTGCATAAGGCAGCCACCACCAGCAGCCTCCCAAAACCTACCGAGGCTCGGGAAGGAATTCCTCCCATCCAAACACCACTCTCCCCCTCCCTGCAGCCCTTTGAAAGCGAAAACCCAAAGAGGGAAGCTGTGAATGGGGGCAATGGGGCTGCCCTTAACCCTTGCCCAGCCCCAGACACCAGCTGGGGACGCATTCCTTACCCAGGAAGGTGTTGGAAATGTACTCGGACACTTGGTTGCCGGAGCGGCTCATCTCGGACAGGTGGGTGAGCTCCCGGTTCAGCATCCTCTTGAACTGCGAGGGGGAGAGCACAGGAAAATGGCATTTTTATGGAATCCTCTCCCAGACCCGCGTTAGCACGGGAGACTCCCCCAGCAGGCAGAATTCCGGGGATATTTGGGATGGAGTCGGCGACAGATGGTTTCATTTCCACCCTGCTCGGCATCTCCGTGACTGGGTATTTCTTTTCAGCCCACGGAATAAATTTTCCTCTAAAGATGCTCATTAGTTGCTACCGTCACAAACGAGGAGAGAACGTTTCACACAAACCTCTCTGAAAGCTCAGATTTTTATCTCAGGTTGAGATTCCCCATCCCTAAACCTTCTTTTGTTCTGGATTTTCTAAATTTGCTCCATTTTGTATTAAAAGGCTGCATATCCAGAGGAGAAATATGCCCTAAATCTGAAGATCATACAGCAAAATGTGGGATTCAGGCATGATTCCCTTGGATATTCATGCTGTGATCCTGCTGATTTTATAATCCAACATTTTCACTGCTGCATCATTTTAACCTGCAACACCGAATTCCCCCAAAAAAATGACATCCATGGACTCTGCATGCACACTACACACATGATTAGCCAAAACACACAGAAATCAGCATTTTTAAAGCATATTTTCCTCACAGAGGCTTTCTCAGAGCAATACAGCACAAAAAAAAAAAGAAAAAAAAAAGCAGCCGTTAATAATTCGGTAATTAGCAATCCTTCAGGAATTAAACCCACCTTAATGTAACCCCAAGACACAGATAACAAATAATTGGCTTCAGGCATTTTGGAAAGCTCCTGGCAAGCCAGCACAAATCCTCCCGGAGAAATCGCCGCTCCGACGGGAGAGGAGCCTTTCCCAGTCCCAAAAATTCAGCGTTCATCCGAGGCAGAGATCCCGCAGGCAGCGGCAGCCGCTAATCCCAGCCTAAGCCGAGGCTGGCGGCGCATCCTCCGGGCTGCCCGTGGGTGGATGCGCCCGCCCGGCAGCGAGGGCTGGGATCCGGGAATGCACAAAGGAGCGGGGATGGAGGGATGGATGGATGGAGGGATGGATGGAGGGATGGATGGGCACGGGGATCCGGGATGGTGCTGCTCGCTCAGCTCCTGGAGGGGCTCCCCGCTCCGCAGGAGCCCGGCTCAGCTGAGCCGCGCCTGGGAGGGGATGCTGCTTTAGCCAGCCCCGCTAACACAGCCATGTTTTATGGGAAAATTAAAATGGAGGAAGCTCCGGGAATATTTAAATAAAGGAAAAAGCAAGCAGCAGTCTCCTCTCCATTCCTGCTTTGCTTTAATCCTATTCCCTACAGGGACTTTCAAAACATTCCCAGCTGGATTTTTAAAAGCGTTTTTCACATTTTCAGTGTGATTGGGTTTTTCCTCCTCTGTGGTAAAGGGCAAAATGCAGCAACGCAGCAAAATGACCCTTTACAGACTGAAATAGCCTTCAGATAAGGGTATAAAAAATAACCACCTTAAATCTGTAACTGCAATTCATAAATTCATACATTCATTCTTAAAAGCATGCATCTGTCGTGTTTCTGCCCAAGGCAGGGGGAGGAACGAGATGAGCTTTAAGGTCCTTCCCAACCCCAGCCATTCTGTGATTCACAATCCAGATTTCAATATTTAATCAGTTCTGCAGTTTTTGTTTCAAACACCCAAGCAATGCCTTCAGGAGGAAGCTGGAGCCGTCCTTGACACGGAACCCAGAGAAAATCCCCTTGTGCTGCGCTCCCAGCACGGGATCAGCGGGATGTGCAGCTCTCCCGCTGCTCAGGACGTCCTTGGCGCGATTGTGCTGGGAATGCAGCACATGCCAGAGGCCAGGATTCCCAAAATAAAAGGGCCATCTTTGCTGTGAAAGCTTCTCCCGTCTCCAGCTGCCTCCCCAGCCCCTCCTGGGGTGGTGGCACGAGGCTGCCCCGCGTGCTGAGGCACACGTGAGGCGTGGGCACAGCCCAAAATCCTGGTCCTGCTCCCTCTGACAGCCCAGGCTGGGCAAGGCACAGCTCCAGAACCTCCAGATGGGATTCCAGCCCAACCTTTGGCCATGTGGAGCAGAGGAAGATGTGACCCATCTGCTCCTCTCCTGAAATGCAGGATTGGCAGAGGTGGGAAGCTGACGGCACCTCCCTTTCACCTGTGCAGCCCAAAGGTGAGGTGTGACCTGCTGGGACAATGCCACCTCTGTCCCTGCTGTCCCCTCCCACAGCAGCCTGCCAGTGCCACAGAAACAGGGAATGCTGGAATGGCTTGGGTTGGAAAGAGCCTTAAATCCCACCCAGTGCCACCCCTGCCATGGCAGGGACACCTCCCACTGTCCCAGGGGGCTCCAGCCTGGCCTTGGGCACTGCCAGGGATGCAGGGGCAGCCCCAGCTGCTCTGGGCACCTGTGCCAGGGCCTGCCCACCCTCCCAGCCAGGAATTCCTTCCCAATATCCCATCCAATCCCACTCTCACCATCACACTGTGAGACCTCACATCCCAGGTAAAACAAGCAGCTTAAATCCTGTCCCATGGGATACAGGAAGGAGAGGGATGTGGAGGTTGGCATCCCATGGGATATGGACAGAAATGGGATGTGGAGGTTGGCATCCCATGAATACAGGAAGGATTGGGATGTGAAGGGTTCTGGCTGCCCAGGAACACACCCCACAGCACTGTGCCATGGATTTTGTCCCACAGGGTCCCCACTCCACCTCCTGCCAAGCACGAGGGACAAAACCCTTTTGAAGCTGGCCCGAAAAGGCTCGGGGAAGAGCAGGAGGGGCAGCAGGGGTGGGAGCTGGGGCAGGAAGGAGCCCTGACCCCATCTCTCCTGCCAGTGACGTCCGAGCAGGGCAGCAGCGGCAGCAGCATCGGGACACGTGAGCCCTCCCTGCCACAGCCTGACAGCCCAGCATGTGCTGCAACATTTCCCTGCAGCCCGGCCCCCATCGGCACCAGGAAATCGCCGTCAGCAGATGATGATCACACGAACCACCTCTCATCTCTGGGGTTTCCTCACAATGGCCCCTTTCAGGCCAACGAGCCCGAGCGCTGCTGGACAAACAGCTGATAAAAATGTCTTTACCTCACAAGTGGCCTCACAGAGCACAAAGGGCGGCCGCTGCCTTCCCACAGAGGCACACAGTAATTAAGTGGCCGCCACAAGGTCACCCGAGGCATCTGCAGCAGGGAAAAATCCTCGGGATTCTCGTATCCCATCTGGAAGCAGGAATCTGCCCCCCACAGCCTTAATCTCCCTCACTTTTCCAGCCCTTTAATCAGCAGCGTTTATAAACACGGGCAGCAGAACCACAGCACAGTGAGGGTCAAACCCAGCTCAGCTTCCCGGAGCTCTGGGAATTCCCACAGGATTTGCAAACTTTATTGGGATTTATTATCACCCCAGCGATGCTGGCACCTAAGCAGGATTTACTTTATCACATCCCCCCCTTCCAAAACCGCCGGGGCAGCCCGGCTGTTCCGCTGCTCGTGGCGGGTTTTTGGGATTTCTCCCCGATGCCGGGAGCGGCGCTGCTTCCCGGGAATGGCTCCGCATGGAGCAGGCAGGCCGTTGCCCCTGCAGGGATCAGTGCCTCGTGTCATGTGCGACCTCCCCGGAGCAATCCCCACCTTAAATCCGTGCGACAGCCACGGGGAAAACAAACAGATTGCAGGGAGCGAGGAGAAAATTCCAACTGGAGCAAACCCGGGGATCGGGGCTTTGGAGAGCGCCGCCCGCAATTACGGTACCGCGGCAGCACGCGGTAATTACGGTAATGCCCATTGCGGCACGGGGTCGCGCCGCTGTTTTCATCAATTTTCCTAATTAATAATCATCCCCGCGCCTCTTCCAAAGGAAGTTAGCACTGATAAACTCACCAAGAGATGGGAATTAGGAGTGTAGGGATGAGGAGGGGATGCTCACCCCAAATCCGGGGGGTTTCCTTAAATAGGAGAAAATCAGGAAAAGCTCAGTTGCTCCCTTCCCTCCACCCCAAACTCCGGCCACAGGACCATGCAATTAACACCTTTAACCGATGGGAGGAATGCAGCTAACACCAATAAGATGAAGCCCAGGTGCCATTTTCCATATCCAAGGGCACAGCGAACATTCCCAACTGGAATGGTCTGGAAGCACCCAGAGCCCCAGCATCGTGTGGAGCTTTCCTGTTTTCCCTGCTCTGAAGCAACTGCAGAACTCATCTGCACCAAATTAAGTCTCCCAGAACTGAATCACTCTTGGATTACCAGCAGTGACCCTACTCCATGCATCCTCTGCTCCAGGGAATCACAGCTCCCTCCCAGCCCTGCGTGCGGGTGGGAATTTCCCTGATTTCCAGTGGCAAAGTTCACTCCCAGCTCCCTCCTGCTGCCCACAGCAAACCCTCCCTGCTCAGGGCTCCTCCCCACCTGAAGTCCTTTGCTGAGCTCTGGTTCCAGGCACAGAAATCCTGGGAGAGGGGTCCTGGCAGGGTGGTGACGTTGGCACCAAGGGCATGGAGCCACTCGGCAGCTGCCCTGTCACCCCTTCCTAACCAGATGTGCTCCATTTTTATGCAGAGGAAGAAAAAATGGCCTAATTTATGATTGAATTTGACAGATCGAGGGGGCCAACCATGCTGGGGGGTTCAGGGTGACCCTACCATGACCTTCCAGGGCCTGAAGGGGCTCCAGGAGAGCTGGAGAGGGACTGGGACAAGGCCTGGAGGGACAGGACACAGGGAATGGCTGGAAGCTGAAAGTGGGAAGAGTTAGGTGGATATTGGGAAGGGATTCCTGGCTGGGAGGGTGGGCAGGCCCTGGGATGGGATTCCCAGAGCAGCTGAGGCTGCCCCTGGATCCCTGGCAGTGCCCAAGGCCAGGCTGGACACTGGGGCTGGAGCAGCCTGGGACGGTGGGATGAGATGGGCTTTGAGACTCCTCCCAACCCAAACCAGTCTGGGATTCCGTGATATGACCCCGATGGGGACTGGGAAAACCCCACTGATGATTTAGTGTGGAAATTCCCACTTTTTCTGGCTCTTTATGGAAAGAACAACTCTGTTCCCCTGCTGAGGAGGGCCCTGAAGAAGCACCCAGAGCCCAGCCAGTCCCACAGCGACTCCAGGGATGGATCCTGCTGCAATTCCTGCTCCTGTCCCCTCTGGAGTTTGGAGAGGTGCTCCTGGCGCAGCACAGAGAGAAGAATAAAGACAGGAGCGGGGATCTGCTGCTGATGGAAATCCTTTGAAGTCGATCTAGCCCGGCTGGGGCTCCCCGAGGCCAGGAGTCCTTATGCAAAGAGGCCGCTTAAACGCAGCCGGAGCCGTCCGCAGGAGCTGAGGGCGATTTGCAGATAAAAGAGCGGCTCGGATGCAGGAGAGGCTCTGCAGAGAGGGATCCTGCCCCGCACTTTGAAGGAGGAATCTCGCTGCGCATCTCCAGTGTTTACAAACTCTGTTCCCGACCCACCCTTGTGACGCAGAGCTCCCATGCCCGAGACATCCCCAGAACAAAAGGGTTCGTGGGCTCAGGGTGACTTTCGCTGAGGCAGCCGGGCTGAACCCTCCCCGCTTAATTACCCGGGTAATTAGTGCAATCAGACCTTGGTGGGACTGCGTGGAGCGGCTCTTTTCCCGGGAAGAGCCGCCCCTCACCTGCCCGAGCCCCGTCAGAAATGGTTTACACACAGGAGGGAAATTACTCATCCGAGCCATCGGCAGCGGGGCAGACAGGGAGGGGGGAACGCTTCTGTCTGGGATGGGGATGGAGGCGACACTCCACTCCAGGTTAAAACAAATGGCATTAATGCCACCCCGCCGAAGGGATATTTGTAATTTGCCCAACTCTTTCTTCCTGACACCTCATTCCTCCAAACCAAACTGCTGGATTTTGGAATTGAGGCGCATTTCTTCGAAGGTTTGGAAGCCAAGAGTTAAAATTCCTGTCTTGGAGCAGCAGCAACTCCGCTTATCTGTGTTTTCCTGCTGTTACATCACTTACAGAAAGGACCGTGGCAAACAGATTTGCAGCTGTCCTTGTTACTTCATAATTCCCATCGATTTTCCTTGCTAGGTACTCCGTGGAGAATGATGGGAGGTGCATTTAATGCTTAAACAAGAAAAAAAAAAACCAAACCGAAAAACACGAGCCTGTTTCACACCAAACAGCACAAAAGGAGAAAGTTTTCAGCCCTATTTCAGTGCCTGGAGAAAAGTGGAATGGTTGCAGTCAACTATCAGTCATTAAAAAAATCAAATTTCTTTTGCAGCTCTTTCTAGTTCTTATTTCCTAAAACAATATCACGTTTAATGCGCTAGAAACTCTTTTTAATGAGATACAAAGTACTATTTGTTTTTTGGGTTTTTTTTGTTTTCCCTTCAGCTGATTTTGGAAACCCAAAAGTAAACACAGGCTTATGAAATCTCCAATTTCACATCAAAGCAGCCTTGATTTATAGAGATGTTCAAAGGAAGACTTTAAAGGAGCAACATCATGACCAACTTGTTGGCCTGATGTTATTAGAATAATTTAGAAATCCACAATGTAAATGTTGATAAATAAATAGCAGGTTGCCATAAATCAGCATGTGGCTGCTCATGAAAGCGAGAACATCTATCTGATGTAGACAGAACAATATTCAGATTTTCCTCCCGTGAAGTTTAGCATTTCTGAGAGCGGCAGAACCTCCCTTGGGTGGGACGGGATTTACGCAACACGGGGCTTTAAAAAAGTGATGAATTGGGAGCTGGAGCTGAGCGTTTGCAGCACTGGGGCATTTCCAGCTCGTTTCCAGCCAAATGAGACTCGAAATATGCAAATTGCTCCGAATGCCGGAAAGGAAAAGCTCCCTGCAGGAGCCTTGCCCAAGGAGAGCGCCGGGGGTTCGCGCTGCTCCGCAGCCAGACTGGATTGCTCCATTCCCGAGAACTCCGGGTGTTACTCAGCGCTGAGGCAGGAAAATCCCCTCGGCCGCCGCGGGGAAGGGCTCGGGTCATGGAGAAAGCAGCGCTGAGCTTCCCTGAAAATCCGTGTGTGTCATGTGTGGGATGGGGCTGGCACCTGGAGAAATCCCCGAGTGCCCTGCGGGGCCGGATCTGCTCCTGCCTGCTCCCGGAGCCCCTGGATCCCAGTCCTGGAGAGTCCAACAGCACTGCCCTGGATCCCATCCATGGATCCCAGTCCTGGAGAGTCCAACACCACTGCCCTGGATACCATCCATGGATCCCAGTCCTGGAGAGTCCAACAGCACTGCCCTGGATCCCAATCCATGGATCCCAGTCCTGGAGAGTCCAACAGCACTGCCGTGGATCCCATCCATGGATCCCAGTCCTGGAGAGTCCAGCACCCCTGCCCTGGATCCCAATCCATGGATCCCAGTCCTGGAGAGTCCAGCACCCCTGCCCTGGATCCCATCCATGGATCCCAGTCCTGGAGAGTCCAACAGCACTGCCCTGGATCCCAATCCATGGATCCCAGTCCTGCAGTGTCCAACACCACTGCCCTGGATCCCATCCATGGATCCCAGTCCTGGAGAGTCCAACAGCACTGCCCTGGATCCCAATCCATGGATCCCAGTCCTGGAGAGTCCAACAGCACTGCCCTGGATCCCAATCCATGGATCCCAGTCCTGGAGAGTCCAACAGCACCGCCCTGGATCCCATCCATGGATCCCAGTCCTGGAGAGTCCAACAGCACTGCTCTGGATCCAACTCACGCATTCCAGTCTCAATATTCCAACACCCCTGGCCTGGATCCCATCCATGGATCCCAGTCCCGGAGAGTCCAACACCACTGCCCTGGATCCCAATCCATGGATTCCAGTCTCAATATTCCAACACCACTGCCCTGGATCCCAATCCATGGATCCCAGTCCTGGAGAGTCCAACAGCACTGCTCTGGATCCAACTCATGCATTCCAGTCTCAATATTCCAACACCCCTGGCCTGGATCCCATCCATGGATCCCAGTCCTGGAGAATCCAACAGCACTGCCCTGGATCCCATCCATGGATCCCAGTCCTGGACTATCTAACATCACTGCCCTAGATCCCACTCTCAAGATTCCAGCACCCTGCCCAAATACTCGGGCTGGGTTTCCCTTTGGATTGATGTGAAATAGCAGGACTGGCAGGGTTTAGGATTCCAGAGAAGCCCACACTGGTTTGGGTTGGAAGGGACCTGGAGAATCGTCTCCTTCCACCCCTTCCACCATCCCAGCTGCTCCAGGCCCTGCCCAGCCTGGCCTTGGACAGTTATTTCTCGCTGTGTGATGGCACAGAGGACAGATTGCTGCTCTCCTTGGGTGGAAGAACCCCAGCAGGGAGGTCTGGCCCAGTCTGAAGCTCTGGGATCCTTTGGGTTTCTGCTCCATCCAAAATGCTTTCCCAATATCCAGAACAGATCTCTCCTACCCAATTGTTTTGGCAGCTACATCTGGAGTGTACAGCTCATCTGGTTGGCTTTTGTATGGATTTCCTCTCTCTCCCCCACTGAAAGGTGCATTTTATAGCACAAATGGCTCTGCTGGGAGGAAGAAGCACACAAAAGGCACATCCCAGGCCAGGGATGACTCCCCAGACCTGTCCCACCTTTCCCAGAGCCGCACAGTCAGTGCCCGCACCAATTCCTCATCCCAGCACTGCTTTTATTCTTCCCCCTCGGGAGAGGTGAGTAAACAAAAGCAGAAACAGGCCCAAACACTGGCTCTGCAGTGTCATTTGTAGACTTCTACCAGCTGGAAGAACGTTGGATGTGCGGAGAGCAAAAGGAGACTGAGGAGGAAGGGGAGCTGCTGAGAAGCAGCAGCACAGACCTCCAGCAGCTCCTTTGCTGCCACCAAGGTGATTAAAGGAAGCCCTGACAACATCTGTGGGCCCAGAGAGTGCTGCAGGAGCTGCAGATCTCAGCCCCAAATCTTGTGTCAGTCACACCCTTGCAAACCACAGCGGGGCCTGGGTGCCAGAGGAAGGCAAGCGACTGCGTCAGGAGAGCCACAAACCCGAGAGCCTCCCCTGGCTCACAGAGCCAGCCCTGCTCCTCTGGGAATCTGGGCTGGGATAACCTAGATTATACCCTCAATCACAGAAAACACCCCCAAAATAACAACTAACAGAGCATTTGTCATTGAACAAGAGAGCAATGCAATTAAACATGGGATTTTGCTAATCGTATGAAGCAGCAATTTAAATTTAATTTAAATCTGAATCAAGCTCTGCAGTCATCATTTAGGCAAATCCAGCTGGGGTTTTACCTGAGTAGGAGAACAGGCTTTGGAAAATTCAAATAACTTTGTGCCCTGAGAAGACTTTTCCAAGATGCCTGTGTTGGAAAAAAAAAAATTCTGGCAAATTTGAATCAACAGAAGTTTGTTTTCTTCAGAAAACACGGGATAAAGAGGAAGTCCTGGGAAGAGGGCACTGAAAATCCAGGGAATAAGTTGGTGTAGCTCAGCATCCCCCCAAAAATGTGGCAGCTGGTCCTGCCAAAATGAAAATGAGCCTAGTGCAAGCATCAGACCCATACAGAAGGCACTAATTAATGGAGATAAAATTAAATGAAAACTCCTTCTCACACAGAGATAGGCAAATGCTCCTCAGAATCCTTTTGCTGCCGTTGGCCCAGCTGTGCTAAACCAGCAGCAAGGTGAGGCACTTCTGGTTTGTTTGCTTTAAGCCAGGCTTTAATCGGGGGAATCTCTCCCTCTCAGAGCTCTGAGGGTGAATCTCCATCCCAAACCCTCTCCACAGCTTGTCCTGCCTTTGATAACTCGACATCCTTCAATTCATTTCACTTCATGCAAATATTTGGATCAGCCCCGTGGAACACAGCTGGGGAGAAAATGAGGAGTTTGGAGTCAGGCTGTGCACAGAATCACTCCAGACCAGGATGAGGATCAGCACTGCCCTGCAATCCTTCTCAGCTCCTCCATCCCGAGTGATGCTGCTCCTCTGGGATGTCACCAGCATCCTTCACTCCAGAAGGGACCCTGCTCCCCACACTTAGTCACTCTCCAGTGCTGCCCTCAGCTCGTGATTCATTTTGAACCTGCCTTTGAGCTATTATTTATTTAAGCCCCACCCTGACGTGTTATAACGTAAAAGTCTGAGAATGCTGAACTTATAAAACCTCATCACTTCCCAGGAACACCAGGACTGGATAAAGGACATGCCAAAGGCCCTGGGCACAGTTGTGGCTCAGAGGATGGGTGACAGCTCCCCAAAAGGCTCCTGGGGAGAAGGATTTGAACCGAAATCCTACTGCCAAAGCCATGATCTCTGCACCAGCAGTGGCCAAGGGATCCCCCTTGGATGGGTTTTCCCCACATTTTCCACAACATCCCAGAAGATGGGAAAGCACCCAGCACTCAAAATCCCTTTGCTCCAGGAGGGTATCCCAGATGGTGACCCTGTCTCCTAATCCCCACACATCCCACAGCCAATGCTGCAGCCTTCCAATATTTCAATTTTTAGAATATCTGAAGCAGTTTAACCAAGATATCGGGACAGACAGCCCAGAGGGCTGGCGAGGACGACATAATCACATTATTAATTATGTATGGCCCCGATATTCCACCCTGCTTTTGGGGCATATTTGACACCCCCAGAATGATTTACTTTAGAGGGCGATAAGCACGGGAGGAGGACACAGAGACAGCCACGCTAAAGTCCATTTCTGATGGTGATGAGACCGACACGCAGGAGCTGACTGGGACCCAGCTCCCCAGCTCCCGAGGGGATTCCAGCCTGGGTCAGGGCCAGCACCCAGCGCTGTTCCCTCCTGATCCAGCAGCTTTCCCTGGCAGGTCCCTCCTGCTCACCCCTCCGAGCGCCGGTGTTGCAAACCCCGCTCCCGCAGCGCCGGAGGAGCGCGGCGCGCTGTCCTCTAGCGCAAGGACATCCCAACACGGACAAACCCCGACAGATCCCCCCCGGCCGGGGGCAACACCCCAAACCCAGCCAGAGGCAGCTCCTACCTCCTGCAGCATGCCGACGGCGCGGGGTCCTGCTCGGCAGCGCGGCTGCCCGGCCAGGGAAGGGTTAAAGAGCGACGTCAAAGCGGCGCGGGGTGCGCGGGGCGCTGCGGGAGCGGCGCTGCGGGAGCGCGGCCAGCGCGGCCCCGAACCCCGGGAATGCCGGCACCGCGCGGGGCTCAGGGATTCATCCCGCCTTGCAAAAACAGGAGACCTGGAAGCGTCTTTGTTCCGCCGGCTGCCGCAGCGAACAAACCTCTCTTTGTGCGGCGATTAAACAAAGGAAGTTCCAGCGCAAAGCCAGGGGAAGACTAAACAGCTCGGCACCACTTAAGGGAAACATCACGTAGGAAGGGGACAGGGCCGGGGGCTGCCGGGCTGGCCGCGGGGAGGGGACGCTGTGCAGCCCGGCACATCCACCGCTGGCACCGGCAGTTTACATTGGTGGCCAGATGTTTATTTAGCCACCCTCTCCCCAAAGCGAGGTGCGGCCTTGCTCCGCTTCTCTGCCCGAAATGCCCTTTGAAATCCGAGCAAAACGAGATCGGCTGTGTTTATCTTGCGGCTCGCAAGCGAGAGAGGAACACGGAGCAGTTGTGCTGCTGTCCCGGGCCGCTAGCTGGACAAGGCTGGAGTTATCCAGCACTTGGGAATAACAGAAACATCTTTAAGAGTTGCAGTAAGAGAGTTTAAGGATTTGCAAGGAAGAGTCCTCCAAGTAACAGTTTGGGTAGAGTCAAGGGGGTTTGCAAAGTCATGAGAGGACACCACTCACGCTCTGCCTATTTACACTTGGAATATCCCTAGAGAGCAGAAATTCTGTTCTCTGGACTCAGTGGACTGCACAAAGCTCTGAATTAAGGTCTAATTTAAGGAGAGGCAGGGGTTCAGCTCAGGTCCATGCAGGTATCTCTGTTTGGGCTGCACGGACAGGCAGCACTGCAGGAACAATCCATGCTCTCCATCCCTCCGTTTTATGAGGTGATGGCCCCATAAAACCCCTGGAGCTGGCAAGGCCAGCATTTCAGCTGGGAAAAAGACCCGCTCCTTCTGATGATCCAGGGGATGCACTGAGCACATCCTGCCCCAGATCCCAAATTAGGGACTAGAGCAGGTCCCATCTGCAGCAAAGTGAGGCTAAGGACAGCTGCCTAATGCCAGGACAGAAAACAGCCCCTTTTTTATCATCACTGACTCACAAACCCTTCTGACACAGCAGCTGCCTGAGCTGGGAGCTGGACATGGTGATAGATGCAGGAAAAATTGAGTATATGTGTAGGAATAATGTAAATAAGGGTGGCTGGGTCTCTCAAGCAGCACTGAGTGCCTGCAGAGCTCCTTCAGGTTATTTTGTGTCAGTGCAAAGCTGCAGGGCCCTATCAGCTCCCCGCAGAAGACGTTAGGAAATTCAGTGTTAGGAAAACAACCTCCCTTCATAGCAGCTGCAAACAGGTATTTTTGCAGGTTATTTTTTTTTTCCTCTAAACTAGAAAGACAAGAGCGCCGTGCACGGTTAGTTCTGCAGAGAGCCCGGGCTGGTCTGCGCTGGAAACGCCTCGGTGCCAGCATCAGAGGGAGCAGCGTTCCCTGTTTGCCAGCGTCCCGCGGGATCCCTGCGGGTGGCACTGCAGGCTCCCCGGGCTCGCCGCTGCCAGCCCAGCCCCGCGAGCTCAGCCGCTCATTCCCCCGCTCCTGCTGCCGCTAACTCCCGCCTAAACGAGCAATACGCACATGTTTGGAGCGCTGCCTTCCGAACCCCATCAGCTCAAAGCCCGGCTGCCGTCCCGCATGGCTCTTCCCCTTCCGCCGCCTCCTTTTTTTTTTTATTTTTGCCGCAGCGCTCCTGAGAATCCCCCTGCGCGCACGGATGCCGAGAGCCTCCCTCTCTGCCTCTCTCGGCGCTGTTGTTGCAACTCTGGATTTTCTAAACTACGTCTGTCAGGAAGGAGACAGGAAATTCGAGTCACACTTGCAACAGCTGTGCCATGCCTACTATCAGGCTCAAATGACGTAGTTTGGCTGGGGTGGCGCGGGGCCAGGAACTGGCGAGAGCGGAGGTCAGGAAGATAGGTCAGTGTTTATTCTGCTGCTGCGCTTGGGAGCATGCCGAGCCGATTTGCTTTCTTCCTATCTAGACTGTTTCTCTTTCCGTTTTTTCTTTAATAATGCGCAGCCCAAGCATCCTGTTTTCAAAACATCTGCCGGCTCTGCCGTTCGCCGGTGACAAATGGAGATGCCTCGGAGCGGAGCTGGCGCTGGGACGGGATGCTCGGAGCGGGGCACGCCGGCTGCAGCCTCCGCCCGGAGATGCAGGAGCGACCCCGCACTGCCACGCTCCGCTCCTCGTCTGCCACCAAACGCCCCAAAAAGCCGCAAATGCCCCGAATCGTCAGGCACTGAAACGAAGCTTTCCAAGCCGTGATTTGAGACAATGTTTACAGCTCCACAGCAAAGGCAGCCGAGGTGTGAGGCCATTTTATGCTCCTCTTTCACAGCTGAAAACTGTGAGACTGGAAGTTGACCAAAAAAGCGCAGACATTTCAGAAACGGGTTATGAAAGAACAAAGTTTCAGGAAGTTTTTCTCGAGCCAGCTGCAAGCCATCTGCACCCCGAGTAATCGCAACTTTGAAGTGCTACAAAAGCAATTTAGTTTCACCTTCACGAGGCCAGATTTGTCAGTCAGAGAAAAAAAAAAAAAAAGTAACCTCAAATTGAAGGGCACCGTGTTCACACTGGAGGTGCAGCCTGAACCCTCCTCAACTTTCATCCAGGGTTCCCTCAACACAAACTCAAACGAATAAAATAATATTTCTTTCTAGAAAGCTTGGACTATAAAACTTTTACTGCTTCCTTTGCCCCTGCACATCGTGGTAATCACTACCAGAAGAGGAAGCTGAAACAACACTGGATTTCTTTGCTCAACTTTTTCCCATTAATTCAGTTTCTGATTCAGCATTTCTGATTGCAGTCATTTCCAATTACGAAAAAAAAATAAAGCAAAAAACAAACCAACAACATCGGGTGGTGCAGAATTGGGTTTAAAACCATCGTAACTGGGCAAGGACGTGGATGCGACGGGCGCTGGGTTGGGAATTTGTGTGTGTGACAACCCCAGTGGGCACGGCGGGGCTGGAAGCGCTGTCCGGGAGCCCTGGAAGGGGCAGGCGCGGGCCGGGAGCTGCCAGGCGGTGCCCGGGGCTGTGCCCGGGGCTGTGCCCGGGGCTGTGCCCGGCTCCTGCAGCCGCGGGCCCCGGGCGGGGAGAGCCGCGAGGGACGGGCGGGCTCCGGGAGATGCTGGAGCGGAGCTGGGCTCAGGAGGGCTGGAGCACCAACTCCCAAAAGTTGCTCAGAACTCGCGTTTTGCTCTCTGCTGCCTGTCAGGGTACTCGTGGTACTCTGCTCTTCCCCTGCTCCCCTGACTTTAAGCGCCACGGACTTTTCTTGCTTTACTTGAGCACTTTATTCTGTGCAGAGAACATCACAACTCGCCTCTGGCTCCTAGGAAAGCTGCGCGGAGCAGCAGCCCCCGGAGCTGATTCCCTGTCACCATCCCTGCCTGCCCACCCTCACCATGTGCTGCCAAGCGGTGCCAGCCCCACGCATTAAAACCAAATTAAAACGTCATCGAAAGCCAAAACAGCCGTAAAATACCGGAGCCACAATGTTTACAGTTCGCCGTTATTATTATTAAGCAATGAAGTTAATTGACTTCTGGCGTGGTGATTTGCTAAATGCGGGCTTTTGCAGAGTGTTCCTGCTCATATCGGCTCCAAGGGGCCGGCGCTAATTGAAACCTCTTTAATTTTCGGAAATGAGCCTGCGGCAGCGATAGGGCTCTCCACGATACCCCGGATCGCGCCCCCAAAGACTATCCCGGATCTCTCCCCGCTCCATCCTCCATCCCGGATCCATCCCGGATGGCTCTCCCCGCTCCATCCTGGATCGCTCTCCCCGCTCCATCCCGGATCCATCCCGGATGGCTCTCCCCGATCCATCCCGGATCCATCCCGGATCCCCTCTGGATCGCTCTCCCCGATCCATCCCGGATCCATCCCGGATCGCTCTCCCCGATCCATCCCGGATCCATCCCGGATCGCTCTCTCCGATCCATCCCCGCTCCATCCCGGATCGTTCTCCCCGCTCCATCCAGGATCCACCCTGGATCGCTCTCCCCGATCCATCCCGGATCCATCCCGGATCGCTCTCCCCGCTCCATCCCGGATCCATCCCGGATCGCTCTCTCCGATCCATCCCCGCTCCATCCCGGATCGCTCCCCACGCCACCCGCCGCGAGTTCTCCCTGCACGCGTCTCCGCGGGGGAACGCGCGCCGCCTTCACCGCAACTAACTCGGAGCTGCTGTCCTGGACAGACGCGAGGACGGGTCGGGATCAGACTCAGAGCCCCGCTCCTCTGGGCACCCCCGTCCCGCATGCCCCTCCCGCATCCCGGTGCCGCACGTGGGCTCACCTTGTTGGATGCCATCTCGCTGACGGAGCGGTAGGTTTGGATGGTCTCCAGCTGATCCAGGCACCAGTCGAGCTCCTCCAGCGTCTCCATGGCCAGCTTCTGGTAGGGCTCCTCTGCGAAGAGGCACACGGACATGTAGTCGGGCTGGCGCTGCGGCCGCCTCTCCATGGCGGGGCGGCCCGAGCCGCCGCCAGCGCTGCCGGAGGTGCCGCTCCGCTCCCTCATCACGCGGCCGCCGCTGCGCTGCCCCGGCCGCCGCCAGCGAGTCCCCGCCCGCCGCCGGCCCCGGCCCCGGCCCCCGCCCCGGCCCGCCCCGGCCCGGCCCCCGCCGCTCGGGGGAACCGAGCGCCCCCCGGGCAGGGCAGGGCTGCGGCTCGGGGAGCGTCACCGCGGCCCCCCCGCCCCGGCTGCCGCGGGGATCGGCCTCCCCCGCCGCCCGCGGGATGCTGCTCCTGCTCCTGAGCCGGCCCCGCTCCCCGCAGCAGCCACAGCCGCTCCCCGACAGCCCTGAACCCCAAGAGTTCTGTTCCCCAGCAGCCTGCATCCCATCAGCCCTGCTCTCCAAGAGTTCTCCTCCCCATCAGCCTGCATCCCATCAGCCCTGCTCCCCGACAGCCCTGAACCCCAAGAGTTCTCCTTCCCAGCCTGCTCCCCGACAGCCCTGAACCCCAAGAGTTCTCTTCCCCAGCAGCCTGCTTCCCATTAATTAGTCCTGCATCCCCCATCAGCCCTGCTCTCCAAGAGTTCTCTTCCCCAGCAGCCTGCTCTCCATTAATTAGTCCTGCATCCCATCAGCCCTGCTCTCCAAGAGTTCTGTTCCCAAACTCCCTGCTCCCCAACCCTGCCTGCTTCTGCTCCCAAACCCCCCCAGCCCTGCTCCTTAACCACACCAAGTCTCACTCCCCACCAGCTCTGCTCCCCAGCCCTGCCCGGTCCCATTCCCCACTCCTGACCCCATTCCCCACTCCTGGCCCTGCTCCCTGTCCCTCCTGACTCCCCAGCTCTGCTGGCTTTGTCCCCATCAGCTCCCCTGCTCCCCAGCAGAGCCTGCACCCCAAGCCCACCGTCCCTGCTCCCTGAGCTCTCCTGCTCCTGCCAGCAGGACCCGACACTCCCCAGCAGCTCTGGGGTAAAAGTTGAGGTTTCCACAAGCGGATACAGTGAATCATAAAATCTCCCCATGAATGTAACTGCTTCTCATAATCCCGGTAACATATGCTCATCCCATAAATCTGTCAGAGCTAATGGATTCAGCGTTCCTACCGTCAGGTACCAGTGACATCACAGGGCAGGATTGCTCAGACACACTCAGGAGCTGAGCCAGAGCTCCAGCCCGGTCCCCCTGCCCTCCCTGCCTCGTGTCCCTCGTGTCCCAGTGTCCCAGTGTCCCCAGGGGAAGGAGCTGCACCCCGTGCTGGTGTCTCTTCCCAAGGACAGATCCCCTCTGTCATTCACCACATCAATAAAGCAGCACTGGAGAGGGACCTTCCATTAAATGATTGAGAATAAACAGAAAATAAACCCTGCCAAAGGTAACTCAGCAATAAACCCGGCACAGACACCTTTGAAAGGTTTGGTGAACCCAAATCTTTGTGGCATTGGAAGTTAATGGCGTTTTTTTTCTGTGCCTGCAGAGCTCCAAACATTCAAAGTTCTCTCATTCCTGCCTAATCACAAAGCAGGTGAAAATAGCCAAAATCACACAAAGCTCAGTGTATTTTCCTTTCTCCCATGAGAAATTCCCATTCCCACTGAGGGAATTTCTCCCATTCCCTCTCAACTATTTCTTTTCCTGTAAACTAGTTGACCCAGAGGGATCAAATCACTTGTTGCAGAAAATCACTTGTTGCAGAAAACAACATTGATATCAATCAACTTGGGATTGATAAAACCAGCACAGGTAAAATAAGTTTAGGAAGAGCAAAAAACCCATCTCAGCCAAACTAAACCCCACATGTTTAAATCAAATCCTGTCTTCTCCTGCTCTGAGACTCCTCAGGAAGCACAGCCATGGCATGTGTGCATTCCTGGAGGAGGAGAAGGAACAGGTTCACAGGGACTCTGACACCAGACCCTAATTTTAGCCTTTTGGGGGATTTCCAGCCTTGCCCAGGTCTGCAGCACCCGCTGCCGCTGTCTCTTCACTTCCAAACTTCACCTCAGAAAGAGCCATCAGGGAAGGCAGGACCAAGAACAGAAATCTGCTCTTGATATTGAAGGACTCCCATTCCCCAGAGCTGATATTCAGGATATTCCTTTACTCTGTAATCTGAGTCTAATGTAATAAAAGGGGGGAAAAAAAACCACTAAAACAAGCAAAACTGTATTAGGGATATCGAGGTGAATTAGGAACTTGAGGGTTTAGGGGGTTTGGCTCTAAGTATTTTGTATTTATTTTTGGGTTTCAGAAGATGAGCTAAATAAAGAGTGACTATTTTACACATTGGCAATGTTCTCTGGAATTTTTAGCAGGGCGCATCAGGACCCTCCTTCCCTCGGTTTCTGCCTCCCCGCTTCATCCCTGGGAGGTTTCCTGGAGGAATCCTGGGAGCAGCAGGGATCCCTCCATGGTTTACTCATGTAGAACACTGTCACTTGCCTAAGCCTCTGCACTGAAACCATTGAGAGACCAATGGGTTCACGATTTAAACTCAGTTATTTTGAAAACGGCCCCCTGAGATACCTCCAGTCATTTCAACAGCAAAGACACAATAAAGTGAGAGCAAACAGCTCCTGCTAAGGATCATTTCAAGGGGAAAACTATGAGTTCTGCTGCTGTTCCAGGGCAGAAGTGGATTTTAAAAAGCACCATTCACATTTTTCTTTCAGAATTTGCATTTTTCCTGACACTGGCCAGCCGGCCCACAGCTCCCTCTGGTCTTGGCACCCAGCGAGCTGCAGCACCTGCATCCCTGTGCAGCTCTTCTTGGTGTTTTTGGCTTTTGACTCATCCCAATCTTTTATTTTTCACTCATTTTCTCACGTAAGCAGCCTGGTGAAGCGATGCCTGCTGGGTGTGTGCCCTCGGGCTCCTCCTGCCTGTCCTCCGTGGTCGCCGGGCAGTCATTTCTGAACCAGCTGCCTTTGCCGGGGCAGGAGGGACGTCACAGGCACCGCATTCCTGCTCATTTCACGGAATCACACAGGCCTGGTCAAGAAGAGCCACTGTCCTGGCCCACCGCAGGAAGAGGGCCCAGCTCAGCCCTTCTTAGAAACTCAAAACTGTCCCTGGAGCCACCGAGTGACGCAGTCTGAGCCCATCACCCCGGAAACCCCAGCTCTTATCAAACTGGCCCTCCTTGGCTGCGTGCAACTGCACGAACTCCCTCTGATGAACTTGGAGATATTTACCAATAAATTGTGAAAGCAGAGGCTACAGTCCCACTCCTAAGGCTAAATTTGCTTTTAAAACCAGCATGTGAAATTAAAATATACCCTCCAAGTCCCCCGTGAAATATTTTAAGATCCACAGCTACCCCAGAATAACAGCCAGATATAGAATCCATTAGGAGTTGCTCTTCTACCAATCTAAAAACTTTGTGTGGGAATGATCTTAAAATAACAAATATTTTCTGGCTTTCCTCATATTTAATATTCATGGATACCAGAGAATGGTTTGGGTTGGGTGGGAACTTAAATCCCATCCAGTTCCACCCACGGGCAGGGACACCTTCCACTGTCCCAGGGTGCTCCAACCCTGTCCAACCTGGCCTTGGAGACTTCCAAGAATCCAGGGGCAGCCACAGCTTCTGTGTGAAATCCATTCCAGGGCCTCACATGGGAAAATTCATTCCCAATATCCCATCTAATTCCATTCTCTAGCAGTGGGAGCCATTCCCTGTGTCCTGTCCCTCCATCCCTTGTCTCCAGTCCCTCCCCAGCTCTCTCGGAGCCACTTGAGGCCCTGGCAGGGGCTCTCAAGAGCCTTCTCTTGTCCTGACTGGCCACCCCCAGCTCTCCCAGCCTGGCTCCAGAGCAGAGGACAGGGATGAAGTGCCCTGGGATCCTCTCCCTGAGTGGTATCTGCTGTTGCTACAGTGACTCCCACAAACAGTAAACACAAGTTTAGATGCTCCATGAGTTGTTCTTTCCCTGAACCCAACGTGAGCATCCCACTGACATCAGCAGAGCAACTCCCCCTGCCAGAAACTGTCCCAAAGGCCGGGCAGTGGCTGACCTCCATCACCTTCCTGGTACAGCTGAGGCACATGGGCACTTTGGAAACACTGCTGCCATTTCGGGATCGGGGCTCCTGGAACACTTGAGGATGCATCTTCAACCATCTCACATTTCAGTTTATATTTGGGGGTTGCATAAGCCAAACCCATAAATGACAGCGGTGCTTTGGTCATGTTTGCTGGGGTGAAATCATTGCTGACACAGAACAGGGAAGTGAGGAACAACAATAGGAGTTTCAGTTTTTGAATCCTACCCGGTGTTTGCGCAGGAGGGCTGGGGCTGGTGGCACTCCAGCAGGAACTGAGGTGACATTTCCTCACAAGACCTGAGCTGCTGCCAGTCCCTCCGAGGACAGAGGCAGCCCTCGCCTCGTGCTTCTCCGCTGGCACTGGGAATGCTCCAACGTCCTGAAATGCAGCACCTTCCAGTGCCAGGATTCTGCAAAAACTGCATTTTTGGTAGGTTTTGCCAACTGTTCCTTTGCCAGCTCTGCAAGGTGATGGAACACATGGAATCTCTCACTGCAGAGGTGACTTAGCAGCCCCTTTTTAGAGGCTTTTTCCCACTTACTGACATTTCTGTGCTCTCTTTTTCTCACACAATTGTTTAGGTTGGAAAATCTTCTCAGACTATCCAGTCCAACCATTCCCAGCACTGCTAAGGTCATCACTGACCCACATCCCCAGCTGCCACATCCACAGGGATTTTAAACCCCTCCAGGGATGGGAAGTCCTGGGCAGCTGTGCCAGGGCTGGAGAATCCTTTCCAGGAAGGAATTTCCCCAAATATCCAATCCAAACCTCCCTGGCCCAGCCTGGGGCCGTTCCCTCTGCTCCTGTCCCTGTTCCCTGGAGCAGAGCCCGACCCCCCCAGCTGTGCCCTCCTGGCAGGAGCTGTGCAGAGCCACAAGGGCCCCTGAGCCTCCTTTGCTCCAGGCTGAGCCCCTGCCCAGCTCCCTCAGGGATTCTGCAGCCCCTGCCCAGCTCCCTCAGGGATTCTGCAGCCCCTGCCCAGCTCCCTCAGGGATTCTGCAGCCCCTGCCCAGCTCCCTCAGGGATTCTGCAGCCCCTGCCCGGCTCCCTCAGGGATTCTGCAGCCCCTTCCCAGCTCCCTCAGGGATTCTCCAGACCCTGCCCGGCTCCCTCAGATGCTCCAGACCCTTCCCCAGCTCCGTTCCCTGCCCTGGACACGCTCCAGTCCCTCAATGTCGTTTATGTCATGAGGGGCCCAAAAGTGGACCCAGGATTTGAGGTGTGGCCTCACCAGTGCTTGGTACAGGGGGAAAGGTGAGAGCTGCTCATCAAGATGGACTTGAGGCCTTTTTTCACTCTTGAAAACTTGGAAAGTGAAAGGTTTTGGGGAATATCCTCTTTTCTGGGAGTAGTTCCGTGTAAGGACAAGCACACATTTCATCCATGTCACAGATGGGAAGGGGGTTAATGGGACAAACTCTCACCCTTAGCTCCCCCCAAACCCCATCTGTGCCATCCTTCTCCCAGCAGAGCTCCTGGCCCCTCGGGGCCTGCAGGGATCTGAGCACGAGGCCAACATTATCTGCAGCTGCAGAGTTCCTCTCTTCCCCCACAAACTGTCCCCATCATGTCCCCAAGTGCCACAGCAAGGCAGGAGGGATTGGTTGCTTTGCCCTCGACTGACGCAGGAGATGAACCGAGCCAGGAAACACTTTGAAAAGAGATCCAAATGCCAAAATTTCAAGTGGGGTTTATTTTCTCTCTCCTGATTCCCTCATGATTCTCTCTTGTCACCCCAGTCCTGATAAATAAAAGCATTAGGACTTCTTCTGGAGGGAAGGGCAAAGGCCGTAAAGCCTCAACAGTTTTAAGACAAAACACCACATCCCAACCAGGTGAATTAAAAAACTTGGGGAGCAGTTGCAGTTCTCTTTCCAGCTGCCAAAAACCTCAGCTTTCCATAATCCAGGAGGAATATTCCCAGTGGGATTGAGTTGTGAGCAGATTGTCCAATCTGGTGGACAAGAAATGTTGAAGACAAGTATTTGCCAACATCCTTTCAAACTCAGCTCCCCTTAACTGTTAAAGATCAAACTGTGGGCTTGCTGTACTGGTAAAAGTCTCCATTTCTACTTCTGCAAGGAAAAAGAATTCCTTCTACTGGATCACAGCTTTCCTTGTAAACCTTGGGAATGTGGAGCTTAAGACTTAAAAAAACCCCTAAAAACTCTGATAGACTCTGCCAAAAATTCCAAGAGGAACTTTCACATGGAAGGTTAAAAGCAGCTCCAGCAGTTTTCCCGACTTTACTCAGTCTATCCATCCTGTTCCACATGTTTACAGTGCCATAAGACATCTTCTAAGTTATTTACTCTTCATTTCATCCTGGCTGCAATAAATTGGGACTATTTATAAAGTTCTTCAGTGTTTGGGGCCGTCCTTCCCAGCCCAAGCTCCAGCTGCCTTTGAAGCAACAACAGCTGAGACTCGAGGTCACCAAAGTAATTTTCCAGCGATTCCAACTGATTTAATAAAATATTATCACTCTATCTAAACCTTACCTCAACAATTTGGACTCAGGATAAAATCTGTTCCTCTAAAAGGAAAATAAATAAGAGCAGTTGCTCCCTTTTGCCTGGGAAAAGTTTTGATGCTGGATTTATTCCCAAATCCAGGGTGTACAACATGGCACTGAAATGTTCCCCTAATGTTGGACAAGCTGGTAAAATTCCACAAAACCTAAAGCAGACAAACACTCATAAACCCCCAAAGATGAAAATCCAAGTGTTACAGGGGGAAATGGTTCCTTCCCTCCAGGAGTGACAGGGAATTGGGTGAAGAGGGAGCAGATTTGGGAACCTGAGCTCCTCCTCCACGGCTCTTGGGTGAGATGGGGATTTTGGAGTCCTGGTGGACATGAATGGCCAGGTGGAAATGTTCATCCTGCTGCATGAAAACTCTGCTGTAGGAAAAGTCTGACAGCACAGTCCCAGACCCCCAGCTGCAAAATAAACTAAGGATACAATTTTAAAATGTCCCTAATTCCCAGGTGAAGCCATAGGGCACAAGCCCAGAGTTTGCAGTCATCAGAGGACCTCAAACCAGCCCACTTTTAATTATTCTCTGTTTATGATAGATTATCCCAATTGTTGTCATTACTGCAGATGACACAAAAGATTGGGGAGAGCAGGCAGATGCTGGAGTAGATCATATGGATGGCAGATGATTATTTGGGAGCTGATAGAGCTCATTAATGTCACTGAAGGCCTCATTTGCATCCCTCACTCCTTGGCTGCTCATGACTAAGAGCTCGTGTGGGGGGAAGGTGGGAGAGGGCCCCTGTGGGGGACAGTCCATCCCAACTGATCCAGCAGCTGATCCCACCTGGGCTTAGCTGGGAACTGTGGGATCTTAACTCCTGGGGCAGGGGAGGGGGCAGGAAAAGGGAGGAGGGAGAAGAGGGAGAGGAGAAAGGGAAGGAGAAGGAAATGGAAAAGAGATGGGGAGAGAAAGAGAAAGAGTAGAAGGAGAAAGAGGAGAAAATGAGAAGGAGAAGAAAGAAGAAGGAGGAAGAAGGAGAAGGAGAAGGAGAAGGAGAAGGAGAAGGAGAAGGAGAAGGAGAAGAGAAGGAGAAGGAGAAGGAGAAGGAGAAGGAGAAGGAGAAGGAGAAGGAGAAGGAGAAGGAGAAGGAGAAGGAGAAGGAGAAGGAGAAGGAGAAGGAGAAGGAGAAGGAGAAGGAGAAGGAGAAGGAGAAGGAGAAGGGTGCTCTGAGTGATTTACCAAGGCACTCACGTGGCCATGGCTCAGATAAAAGTCCCACAGATCCCTCTCGTTCCCCAAAAGAAAATGGTTATTTCACCTCCCCAGCACAAGGTTCATTAGCAGGAATATCAGCAGACATTAATTACTAACCAGTGTCAGAAAATGGCTATTTCAGCCCCACAACATGCGGTTCATTAGCAGGAATATTGCCCCACGTTAATTACTCCCAGTGCCTAGCATCACTCTAAAACCCCAGAGCATGTTGAGTAAAACAGGTTTATCAACAAAGGACGTGCCAGAACTTGATGGAAAAGGGCCCTGTGCAGGCTGGGAGCCGTTCACCCTTTGCCTTCCCTAATGGAGCTGTGGTTGCTCACAGATCGTGTGGACATGTTTACATATTTATCCCTCACAATGCTGAGGGAATAACTGACACCGGGTGATTTATTTGTTTAATGTATCCTGTTAGTGATTCTGAGAGCTATTTCCTTGAATTAAAGCATTGTTCTACCAGATCCAGAAAATATTCCTGTGGAAATCCTTCTGTTGGACAGATTTGGAAATTCACATGGAAAACAATCAAAGGCACAGAGCACAACCCCTGGGATTCACTTCAAATCTGCAATGAATTGTCCAAATCTTACAGCACCACCTCCCAAACTACAAGCACTGAAAAAATCCTGTAATTACAAGTTTCTTTTATAGATCTGATGCCTTGTGCAGGCTGGCCTAGAAGAAAGGCTGGACAGAGTTCCAGAATAAAGCAGGGATTCATTCAAAGCATCTCCTCCATGGATCCACCTTGGGCAGCACCAGAGCCCAGCCAGGGCTGCAGCCAAGATGAACCAAAATGGCCCCAAAATGCACGGCCGGGCACGGGCTCTGTCCCTGGGATCAGTTCTGCTCCATTTGCACCTTGCAGTTCATTGTCCCATTCCAGCTTTAGCCCCTGCAGTCCCACCCTGCTTGTTTTTCTCTCTCCAGCCCACGGGGTTTGTGCTCTGGGGCTGAGATTTGGATCATTTGTCCTTGGTGCCCAGCTGGAGCAGGAATTGTTTTGTGTCCCTGCTCTGTGCACAGAGCTCAGCATCCCCTGATGTGAAGCCCAGACCCGCACACTAAAGCAGCACAGAGTCTGAAAACTGGAAAAGCTGAGCTCTGAGGCATCAGATCCCGCATGCACCTTCCAATACCCAGGGAATCTATGAACAGATTTTTTTTCCTGAGCACAAGTGCCACATGAGCACCTGAGGAAGGTGTGATTGGAAAGGTGTGACTGGAAAGCAAGCTGCATCCAGCAGCACCCCCAGCCCCACTCTCTGCCATTCCCAACGCGCTCCCTCCTGCAGCTCCTACGGACACTCATGCTCCCGACCCGCCGGAGCGTGGGGCTGGAATGAGGAGCGAGCAAAACCCATGGGAACCACGGAGCCACCAGCTGCACTGCCCCTCCTCCCCACCCTAATTATATCTTTTGCAAAGATAAGTGCAGATGTGCTAAGAAAGGCTCAGAGCCCCAGCGCCCGCGGAACAGGTGGAGCCACGACGCTCTTGAGCAACTCCCCAACAAATGGCCAAGCCTGCCCTTCTCCCCTCGTCGTATTTTTGGGACTCCAGTCCGACCAGTCACTCGAGCTGTCCCCTCTCAGGTTTCTCACACCTGCAGCCTCCCTCCGGCGTGCAGGGGAGGTGGCAGGGAGAGGAAGGGCTCTTTGTTGGCTGTGGAGTGGGGCCAGCGGGTGCCCGAGCTCGGCAGGAGCTGGGGACGCTGCAGCCAGAGCGGGCACGGGCACTGCATGCAAATGAGCACAGAGTTGTCTCACAGTTATTCTTTCAACAAAAAAGCACTTTGGAAATGTAGATTTTTTCCTCTGCTAGCCAGAGTTAATACATGAGATGGGGGCAGAAAGGCCTGGGAAGTGAAATCCCTGCAGAGAGAGGAACGGGATGAACTGGCAAAGCCACTGGCAGGGGGTCACTGAGGAGGTGGCACTGGAGGAGATCCAGCTGTGGGGAACGAGGATGAAATCCTAACAGGGGCTCCAAAGCTCCAGGAACAATGGGGCCTGTATTCAGGCTGGGTTCAGAGATGAGAGGGGAAGATAGAGACAAAAAAATGAAGTGAAAGCTTTCCACTGCTAATTGCGAAAAATGCCAGGAAATGAGTGAGCTGGAGCTGCCAGGAATAATGTGGGAGACTGAAATGGGGGATGAGGGTTTGACATCAGCTACAGCCTCTGGCAAAATACAGCCAAGATTTTGGGGGGCATTTTTATTCTCTTTTCTCTTTTCCAAACAACAGGGAGCAGGAAAAAGGAACTTTTTGGTTGGACTGCTGAGGAGCCTGGCATTCTAAGTTCCCTAATTAAAGACAGGTCCTTTCTGGGACACACCATTCCAGCTGCTGGGAAAACTCAGCCCCAAGAAAAACGGCTCCAGAGCTGCTGAAGACGTCATGGCAGTGATTAAACAGCGCTCGCCAAGAACATCCAGGACACATCCAGGTTCAAACTGGAAGATTCTGGGAAGCAGGAGGAGATGTCTCACCAAGACAAGGCACAGGGAATTAAAAGGAGAAGGAAAAACCGCCTGGTTGCAGGGAATGCCACAAAAATGGTTGCAAGAAGGAAGAAGCCCAAGCTTCTGTCAGCACGGGGAATGAAAAGGAGAAAGGAGAACCTCCTGTCTGCAGGGAATGCCACAAAACCAAAGGGCTGCAGCATCCCAAGAAGGAAGAAGGCCCAGCTGGGAAGCAGAGGCTCCCAGCGAGGGGAGGCATTGCTGCAGTGTGACTCGGCTGGGCCAGAGGGGCAGCAGAGCCGGGCAGCCCCTCAGTGCCATAGTAGCAGTGATGTTTCTGAGTCAACAGCCCTGAGCCCTGAGCCCTGGGCCAGCTGCGGGTAACCCGAGCAGGACCCTGAGCCTGCAGAAATGTCACTGCCACTGCCTGGGGGCCCAGCTGGGCTATCTTTAGCCAGCCCCAGTTAATCACCTAAGCTCCCTGCACTGCAGTGGAAAGTGGCTGGGAGCTCCAAGGGGTGATCCTGGTCTATTCTCAGTACCCTGGGATGGGCTGAATCACCCTCCGGAGGTGCTGCCACTCTCTGCTCACTGCTCCCCTCTGCCCCAGGCACAGGAAGGGACCCCCAGAGGTCACCTCCCACCCACAGTGGGACCATCCCAGCTGAGCAGCAGCACCAGCAGCTGCAGGGCGCTGTTGGACACCCCACAGCCCCCCTGTCATCAGCCACCAGCAGCCTTCACCCCAGCCTGGCAGCCTGCTGTCCTGCCATCCCCAGCCCTGCCAGCAGCTGCCACGTGGGAACGCTGTGGGAAATGGTGCCCAAGGGCTCCCTGCACACCCACCCACGGCCCTCCTTGTCCCCAGGGCCAGGCCACCCTCCAGCCCTTGGAGGAGGAGGTGGGGCCTTTCCAACACAACTTGCTTTGGCAAGTCTGCATCCACCATTCCCAGTCTTCTCTCTTGTCTTTCATGTGTTTGGAAATAGACTCCAGAGGAAAACGTCAGTGACCTCTCACCGATGGGAAGAGTCTGAGCAGTCCACAGTTCCCCTAATCTGCTCCACCCTTCTCAAAGATGCACCTTTTCCCTGTTATCACCTTCCTAAGCACCACAGTTTTCATGGGCGACTCACATTGACCTCACAGCTTTTCCAGCCTGATCCTTGTCCAATGATGTGGGCCTGGACACCTCCACCTCCTCTAAGCTGTCCCCAACTGGCTGCTCCCTCCTTGTCCTCCATCCCTTATCTCCCAGGCAGGCTGGGGGATGAAGACTGAGACAAAAAAATGCTGACTATTTTGGTCTTTCCTGTACCATTACCATTAGGCTGTTTCACCCATGGATCAACACTTTTTTCTGTATTTTCTTTCCCTGCTCCATACCCCCACTGGGGTCCCCTCACCACTCACAGCTCCATCAGCCTTTGGTCATGCCCCAAGTTTTCCATGCCTCCCTTGTTCCCAGTGTTTCTCACTCTTTGCCTGCTCCTTTCTTGCATTTCGACTCTCTGAGAAGCTCCTTGCTTCACCGAGTTGCCCTCCACTGGAATTCCTGATCTTCCTGCACAACAGGATGGTTTGCTCCCGAGCTTTTCTTCAAAAAGCAGCCATCACTTAAGACTGGTCTATAATTTTTAGGTGGCTGAAGTGGGATGAAATGAATCTTATGACAATGACAGTCTTGAGGGCAAGCAGGACTGGAAGGCCTGGGCAGCAAACAGAGGAGCTCGTGCAGAGCCCTGGTGCTGGCCAGTCCCAGTTTGATCCCAGTTGCTGTGACCCACCCTGGGGTGAGCAGCAGGACCTCAGCCACGGGGGCCTCATGCTGTTTGGGAGCAGAAATGAAGCATTTCCAGGGAGCTGATCCCAGAGGTCAGCCTGGAGCGGGAGCCAAGCCAGAGGAAGCCGGTTAGGGCAGAACTGGACAAACCTGCAGAGTCCTGACTGTACCCACCAGCACTGGTTGGGGTTGGTGGATCACCACCCAGGTCATGAGAATCGGGTCACCGAGGCCACCAGCACGGGCCACTGACTGTTAGAGGAGCCAGGACTGCAATTAGTGCACAGCCCGTGACTGGGGTTCGTTATCTCCAGAGCTGGAGAAGCCCCTGGGTTTGGCCAGGCCTGGTGGGAATGGTGCTTCCCATTGGAGCCAGCCCTTCAGGGCCATCAGCCAGGGGCCCTGGGGTGGGCAGCAGGGCAGTGCCAACAGCATCACCCCCTCCAGGAGAGGATGGGGATGCTGCTTCTGGCAGAGGAGGATGACATGGAAGAGGAAACAGGAGCTGGGAAAAGCACTGGGATAAGCCAGCAGCTGGATCCAAAACCAGAAGCTCTGAACTGATGGAGGAGACACTGTAGTTTTTCAGAGAGACCCTGGGATAGCCCCAGAGATACCTTAAAAACAAACTGAAACAGACAAAGATGTGGCTACTCAAGTATTGTCTTTCCAAGATCCCAAATGCTGCTGGGAGTGAAGGAGCTGAGTTTCGATGGGCATGACAGAAGATGTTTCACCAGGAATCATCATTCCCACACAATAAACAACACTAACATCTCCAACAGAGCATTGGGAACTCTTGGAAAGCAGCAGCTAATAAAAAGTCTTGCTCCTGAATTAAACCCAAAAAGCACTTTTATATCCATTTTGTGTGTTTTAATGAGTCGGATTGTACGTCAGCCCTGCAAAGCTCAGCTTTGAAGATGCTGCAGGAAGAGATGAAAGCTCCAGATTCCCAAAGCCCAGCTCCACTGCACCTTTCTCATGACAATGAGCTGCAAAAACGAGGCGTGAACACCAAGAACACCTAAAGGTGGCTGATAGAAGTTGATGAAGCTTCCCAGAGAGGTAATTTCTGATGTGGAGATAAGCCTAAAGGTTTAATCTGAAATGCTAACGAGGAAGGAAAACTGGAGACATTCTGAGGAGGGATTTCAGGAGATAGCATCTCCTGTAGGGTGGGATGGTTTTACCACAGGGCAATCCCGTTTCCCAGTGTCCTTCCCCCCGCAGGGAACAATGCAGCCGAGGTGCCACAAATCAGAGGGGTAAGTGACAGTGCTTTTATGGTGCCAAATGGAAGTAACAAAATGCAGGAAGCATCCTGTCAGATGTCACTTAGCAGCGCTATCACTGGGGAATCTGGGAACGGGATTTGCCTGCATAGTAGGAATTCCTCGGTCCTCCGAGAGGGAGAAGCAGAAATGGCAAGAGAGGCGGAATCTAATCTTGGCCTGTTGAATGAATGAAGGATTCCTCAGTTCCAACTTTATCTCAGCGTTTGGCACATTATCCTTTCACTGACCACGTCGATTCCTCCTTGCCCGGGGATTCTTGCCTTAATCACAAGACAGGAGGAGAAACAGGAAGCAAGAGAGGAATTCTCCAACTCAGGGTCTAACAGAGAGTGCAGGAGGTGGACGGTGT
This sequence comes from Molothrus ater, assembly GCF_012460135.2. Lineage (NCBI taxonomy): Eukaryota > Metazoa > Chordata > Aves > Passeriformes > Icteridae > Molothrus > Molothrus ater. The sequence goes on along the minus strand of NC_050486.2, from coordinate 29,890,607 downwards.
GTCAAGGGAGGGAGCTGCAAGGAGAACGCTGGGAATGATTTCATAGGGAATGTAACAGACTTTGAACGCATTGAAGACAGAATTTCCAAGGTCACGATGGATTTTTACATTAAGTGAAGCTCTGTCACAGCTTTGCTCCCCACGGTCCTCAAAGAGCAGTGAGAAGAGCCCAGGGAGCTGCAGGCTGGAGATGCCCATTGGTTTGGATGGGAGGGAAGCCTCCACCCAGCCCCAGAGCTGAGCCTGAGGATTTCAAATCCAATCCCGATTTCCTGCAAATCACACTGTGATTCTGTTTCTCTAACTAAATGAGGCCAGGCTGGGTCACAGCAAGCACATTTTACTGTGTGAGCAGAAGTGTTTTCTTCAAGCACACGTGAGTGCAGGAGTGTGAGAAAGCCCTGGAAAACTCAGGATATGATGATGCAACGACCTCGGTACCCACCTAGGATTTACCTGGGCACTGCATTATCTCACTTGCTACATGTGGGAGAGCGCTGGGGAGCTCACACGTGCGGGGAAACCAACTTGGATCCTGGAAGCAACATCCTTGTGCTAACGAGGTGCTCCACCTAAACTAATTAGCCCTGCCTTTCAACAGCCTTAATTAGGTGGGGCACCATCCTGGGCTGTTGTGGCTGGACGGCTTCCGGTTCTGGAGCTGGCTCAGCCACAGCCGGGCCCGGGATTCCTACCGGGAGCTGGCTGTGCTGGAGAGGGGCCCTGCTTGTGCCAGCCCCCAGGCTCTCCCCGTCCCAAACTCCCTCCATCCTCGCATCTGTGCACAAACACCTCCTGCACCCCTGCAGGCGCCCCAAAACCTCCTCCTCTGAAACCTCGAGCTGACTTTCACAAGAGGCCCACGGCACGGAAGGAACTCCCCAGCCAGACCACACAGCAACGATCTCAGCTCAACCAGAGGAAAAAACAACCTCAGAGTCTGAGAGATGCACAGGATTAACTGTGCTCTGTGTCACCGTTTCACAAGAAATTGGCAAACCACGGGCAGAAAGGTCCTCGCTTGGATCTGCTCCCAAATCCAGGTGCTGCTTTCATCCCCAGACACATCTGGAGCCATTAAATCAGGTTTTAACCTGGACATAATAAAACTTCTGGTCTAAAGAGTCTGTCAAGAGTGAAAGTCTTTTGTGGTGAAATAGATGCTGGAGTAGGAAAAGGAGGAGGAACCTCAGGGAAGAATCCTGGAAGTTCAAAGCACAATCCTGGATCTACCTGAAAAGCTCCACTTGGCCACTGGCATTGGATGCAAAGACAAAGTTTATTAATAATCCTTAGCTCTTCATGGGGAAAGTTACTCAGAAATGCTATAAACAAGGAGTAGAGCAAGGCTGCCCACGTCACCTGAGCCACGTAGAACAGGCCACTGGTTAAATGTTAGACCTGCTTAAATCAGGTTCATTGGCTCCTGGGAAGGTTCAAAGGTCACAATTTAAGACTAAATTTGCCTCTATTTCCTCTCAATTTAATTTCCTGATGTTTCTCAATATGAAAGTTAAGAATGTGGTTTCAGGAAGCATCCCAGCCATAATCCATAGGAATTCTTTATGACACATAGCACCCTTTGTGTCCCCATGCCTTGCTCGAGCCATGGAAAGACAGGTCACAAAGTCACCCCTTACATTCTGAATGAGCATTTCCATGATATTAATTATAAAATATAACAAAATGGTGTTTTTATCATGGCTAAATGCAATTACTTGAAAGCATTATCCTTTAGGATGCCAGCTTAAAAACCTGCTTTAGTTTGGAATTTTAATCTGTTTTCCTCCAATAGGTATTTTATGTACCCAAGGGGAAACGTCAACCCCGTCGATTCACCTCAGCTGAACTTGGTGCCCTTGGTTTGCCTCTCACCAAAATGCCTGGGACTGTCATCCCCCAGCTGAAATCCAGGGATATCTGCAGGGAGCAGAGTCACCCAAGAATGCAGAATGTTGCAAAAAATGGCCCGTTTGGAGCAATTGGGATGCGAAGCGAAGCCGTGAGTCAGCGCTATCGGCGGATCTGCGATTGCAGCGTGGGACACGGCGCGAGCCCGGGGAGCAGAACCAGCACACAGAACCTGGACAACCTCCATTTCCTAATCCACAATCCTCCAGCTTTTAAAAACGCAGGATATTTCACATGTCAGCTGGGTGCTGGCTCCCCAAAACACCCAGGTTTTGTCCATCCCCACACCATAACTCTGATTTTGGGGTGAGCCTCAAGCCCCAGACTCAAACTCCTCAGTGGCTGAGAGCAGAGCTGAAACTTCCCCATGCTAATCCTGGGTATTCATCTCCCTCCTGCACAGCTCGTGACTCACTGGCCTCTCTGTTTCCCCAAGTGCACGTAGAACTTTTGGAATAATGTGCTGAAAATCACGGAGTGAGTCCCACGGGGAACGGGGTGGGGAGGAAGAGGGAGATGGCAGGAGCCTACAGAGCAGCATCATTTGTTTTGACAGCTTTTAATGTTCCATATTAAACCCTGCACGTGCTCATCTCCACCTGGGAGCTGAGGCCAGCACACCCTGGCTCTTTAAAAGGTGTGTTTAGGACATGGCACCACATTTCCCCTGAAATTACCAGGGAAACAACATCAGATTCACTCCCTGGTTATCCATAATCAGAATTTGATATTATAGAACACCAGATATTAGTTTATTTGTAAGTTTTTTTCTAGATCTGGACTACTTTAGCCAAATTCTGAGTCCTGTATGACAACATTCCTTAAACCTGGGGTCAGTCCTGACCCAAATCAAGTTTTTTACTCCACAGAGATGCCTGGAAGTGGCAGATGGGGACAAACATGACCCAGTAATGACAGGCAGACTTGAAAGTGTAACCACTCCCCAAATGGCTGCAGCTGGCAGACCTGAGGACAGCCTTTCACTCTCAAAAACCATTTGATTAAAGCCCTCAAAATACAGTGATTTAAGCACCTCAATCTGAGTTCAAAGAAATCAAAATGTCAGCACTAAAAGCACCTCTTAGTAACAATTCCAGTTTAAATATCAGATTGAATGGACATGGAAATGGAAATGTTCCTCACTGAAGGTCAGCTATGGCTCAGCCTGCTGGGGATTATTCCAGGGCTTACTTTTCCTGCTCTAAGTTTTATACTCCAAGGCATTTTCCAGAATTTCTTACATTTAGCAGCATAAGAGGCACCTGGTGTCAGGCTTGGCCAAGGTCTCTGTGCTGTCACTCACACTGTCAGGAATTCTGTGCAGGAAATTCAGCACAATTCCCAGAGTTTTGCTGAATTTCAGGCTGATTTCCCCACGTGACTCCCCACTCGAGGCAATGTGCACCAGGAGCTGTTCTAGCAGCACTCAGAGCCACATTTGGAAGTGTCACAAAAGAGGGAGCAGCTGCTGCTGGAAAATGTGGTGTGAGCAGCATCTCTGCCTGAGTCCCTCCTTCCTGACCTAGAGAGGGTGAGGAGCAACTTTTTGGCTTTTACCTGCACGGGATGATCCCACTGGAAGGGGAGGGAAATACTGAAAAGCTGTGTGCAGTAGAGCTGAAACCCAGGAAGCTGCAACAGGAAATTTGGGAAATACCCTCCCCAAGGAGCTGGAATTCAGGTGGGGGCCCAGCAGCATTTGAGGAGGAGCCAGGTGGGGATCCTGTCCTATGAAGCCTAAACCAGAAACACTCCAGTTCAACTGGAAACTTCTCCCTGGAGTTCTCTTCTTCAAGAGGATCTTTGGGAAGAAAAGGGAGGAAAGCATTTCACAGCTGTCAAATGCCAGCAAAGTCCATTTCCAACAAACCCTGCACTTGTGTGTGTTTATTCTTGGAATTCTCTTAGCAGGACTGGCCCCACGCTGTGCTCAGTGACAATCCCCACAGAACAGACGTTATCCCACATCCTCTTGGGCTGTCCCAGACCAGCACAAATGCTCTCAGCATGGATCCAAACGTCCTGTTCTCGAGTCAGCTACAGCAGGGACACGATTTTGGGTCACTTCTTGTAAAATCTGTACAAGGAATGAGGCGGGGAGGGAGGGAAGAGGCTCAGGAAAACAGGCTGGCTTTTCCACTTCCCAGAACTCTCCCCTGGTTTTTTCAGAGAACACAAAGATTGCTCTGATCAACTCCTGCTTTTGTCAGCCTAATATCTGGTATTTAAAGAAAAAGACATTGCTTGTAAAATGTGACATTTCAGAAGCATTTTGGTATGAAGTGCTAAGCCTGACAAACCTCCCTAAACACAGGCTTGAGGCACGAAAGGTCTGACTGGATTGGACCCACTTGGAATGGAAACATTGGGGTGTCTGGAATATGCTCCAGGGGCCCTGGCAAGCTGCAGCCAGAGCCTCTCTCCAAGTGCTTGGAACCTGGAGCCTCTGAGGTCCAGGGAAAAAGTCTGCTTCAGAAAGCTTTTGAAGAGTGTGAAGGTGTGGTGGAGGAGTTTAGCATGCACAGATGATTAATTTGCTCCTGGAAAGGGAGATTTCTGACAGCAGGATATTTATACTGGAAGAGCTACATTAAAATGCACAGTCCCTTTAAAATTCAATTTAACCATGGAGTTCCTTAGCACTGAATAATGATCTTGGATCCCAGCAAACCTTGGGTCAGATCCTGCTCCTGGCTCATGTTTGTCACCTCCAGAGGCGCAGTCCTGATTACAAAATCAAAAGATATTAATTGTCAAATCAACACCCTGCAGGATTTTGGAGGGCTTTTTTAATTCTGAATTCCTAAAATGATTCTGAGCTCCAACACACAGCAAAGCCAATCAATGCTACCTTTGGATGTGAGAACATATCCCACAGGGAGAGGTGTATGTAAATAGTTTTTAAAGGCTACTGCTTAAAACATTTAAATGTTGGTAATCATACATATTTACAGTGAACTCAGTGAACTTTGAATAAACTGACAGGTTTGATTAATAACCATAAATAATTAGCAGCCGTTTCCTTTCTGTCAAAAAAGGTATTGCAATTATAGCATCCTTAAGGCTGTCATTCACAGGCACTTCTTGGAGCAAATATTACAATGAAATGTTTCATTAACTCTTAGTGTAACATTCCTCCCCGCTTGCACAATGATGGTTACATTAATTAGCACACCTTGCTCGGCTACAGAAATCATTTTTAGTGCATCAGGAGATGAAACTGGTGATAAAAGCAGAACATTTCTGGGTGATTTGAACATCGAAACGATCAATATGTTCTTTATTCAGTGTCACTGTTTGGCAACTGCTGAGCGTGAATCAGAATGGATGCAATTCCATATGGAATACAGGGAAAAGTTCCAGAGCAACCTTTTGCTTCCTCTTTTGATTTTTAAAGCTCTGAAAGTTATAATCTTTGTAATTGTTATTTTGTAATTGTAGAGTTAAGTTTGGTGAGCAGACTGTCCCTGCAGAGGACAGGAAAGTCCAATTCTGTCCTTCAGGAACAGCCCTTTCCCCTCTTTATATCCCACTCCAACCTGGAATCAACCCCTGCTCCCACCAAGACTAACAAATATAAAAAAAATATTGGGAATTCCTGCCCTGACTACAGACCAAAGGATTTGGCTGCTGAGAATCAGAACACAGTGTTCGAAACACTCTTTAAAACACAAGAAGAAAGCAACTTGCACTGGGAATCAGGTCCTGCAGAAGGAGCAAGGTTTGGCCTTTGGGGCTGGCTGTGGGATTTGAGCAGAGCATTCCCCTGGGAATGTCTCCACAGGGATTCTGGATGCAGCTTCTCCCATGGTGTGTCCAGGACAGAACGCTCTGCACTGAGAAACTTCCCCAGAGCTGTGGGGCCGAGCTGCCGCCGGGGGCTTTGGGGAGGCCACTGCAGCTCCCAGTGCCTGGCAAGGCTGTGACATGGAAGCGGAAAGGACTCAACCACGGGACAATGTTCATCCCCGAGGCACGCACACTCTGTGCCCTGCGACCTAAAAAAATAACCCGGCCTGCCAGAGGTTTGGTTTGGGTGGTTTTGTTTGGTTTGGGCTGTTTTTCCCTCTGATCCAGGACACGGCTCTCATTCTCATCTGGAACTGATTCAGGGTGCCGAGGAAGTGCGCTGTCAAAACCTCCCCCAGCAGCCCTGATGGTTGTGTGCAGCAAACAAAGGAGACACAGATTTTATCAGCGCTGATATCAGCGATGGCAGAGCCCAATTGTCTCCGCAGGGCCCTTGTGCAATGCAGCGGGACAGGAGCTGGGAACGGGACCTGACCTGGCCCTAAAGAGCAGAGCCAGCCAAGGACACAGCGGGACCTGACCAGGCCCTAAAGAGCAGAGCTAGAGAGGGACACAGCGGGACCTGACCTGGCCCCAAAGAGCAGAGCTGGACAGGGACACAGCGGGACCTGACCAGGCCCTAAAGAGCAGAGCCGGACAGGGACACAGCAGGACCTGACCTGGCCCCAAAGACCAGAGCTAGAGAGGGACACAGCAGGACCTGACCCAGCCCCAAAGAGCAGAGCTGGACAAAGGACACAGCGGGACCTGGCCCGGCCCCAAAGAGCAGAGCTGGACAGGGACACAGCGGGACCGTGCCACCCTGAGGTGCCTTCCTCAGTGCAGGGGGACAGGAACGGGACCTGACCTGGCCCCAAAGAGCAGAGCTGGACAGGGACACAGCGGGACCTGACCTGGCCCCAAAGAGCAGAGCTGGACAGGGACACAGCGGGACCTGACCTGGCCCCAAAGAGCAGAGCTGGACAGGGACACAGCGGGACCTGACCTGGCCCCAAAGAGCAGAGCTGGACAAAGGACACAGCGGGACCTGACCTGGCCCCAAAGAGCAGAGCTGGACAAAGGACACAGCGGGACCTGACCTGGCCCCAAAGAGCAGAGCCAGCCAGGGACACAGAGGGACCTGACCTGGCCCCAAAGAGCAGAGCTGGACAAAGGACACAGCGGGACCTGACCTGGCCCCAAAGAGCAGAGCTGGACAGGGACACAGCGGGACCGTGCCACCCTGAGGTGCCTTCCTCAGTGCAGGGGGACAGGAACGGGACCTGACCAGGCCCTAAAGAGCAGAGCTGGACAAAGGACACAGCGGGACCTGACCTGGCCCCAAAGAGCAGAGCCAGCCAGGGACACAGCGGGACCGTGCCACCCCGAGGTCCCTTCCCCGCCACCGCGGGGCTGCAGCTGCCTGGGTCACTCGGAAGGAAGGCACTCATCAGATAAAGGCCTTTGATAACCCGGCTGGATCGATGGTTTATCCTACCTAGCTGAGTGTGGGCTCATCGGTGAAATGCCAACCTGACCAAAACCCCAGAGTTTGGCTCTGTGACCCCTCCAAAACTCATTGCTGCTGCTGTTAGAGCAGCCCTGCTCCTCCTGGCAAGGCAGAGCTGCTGCTCCCTGGCTGCCTGAGGATGCCATCTACGTGTGTCCTCAGGGCTCAGCTCCCACTAATGCCTCAGGATTTGGCTTTCATGGGTTTTATAGTTTTAGCTTTTTAAAACAAAATATTTTTCAGATCCGGTGCCGCTTTAGCACTCTAAAGCTCCACAGCCTATCAGCTGCTGTTCCCCCATTTTATTCAGCCAGAACCATTCCTCTCTAGGCCTGAAACTCGAGGGCACCTCACTGTCTCAGGCCCTGAGAGGTCCCCGTGAGATTCACTGTAAACAACAGTGAACTGTGGGGAGCAAACTGAGAGCAAATGACTTCATTAGCTGAAGCTGTAAGTGGAGGATTAACCCCATATGTAAATGGACCAAACTTATAAAAGTGTGAAAAACTGGTGACCATCGCCCAGCCCATCTTGGGTGTAGCCCTGAGAGGCTTTTCACTGCCCAAGGTGTGCCCACTGAATGAAGGCCTCCAATAAATACCTGCTTTCATTCTCTTTAATTTCCTCTAGCTTCTGTTTCAGGTAGCCACTCCAAGGCACCACCAGCCCCTCGGGAGCCTGTCCAGAGCCACTCCCGATGGGAAAAAGGGAGCAGAGGTGCCTCCATCCCTGGGTATCTCTGCATGGCTGTCCCGGGCAGGCTCGGGAATGCAGCAGGCAGCGGGAATGCTCAGGGAGTCCCGCACACTCGGGGCTGCAGGAGGCAGCTGGCCCCGGGGAGTGACAGGCTCCTGATGGCAGCAGCACGTGGAGCATCTTCATGTGACATCCACAGGTGGGGCGGAGGGGAAAACAGTTTTTATCCGTTGCTATGGAGTCATGATTAGCTTGTGTGTCTTCAGAGCCTGCCGAGGAGAAATGAAGGCTATTTTCTTATATAGATGTCATGAAATCAACCCTGGCAGAATTTCGGGAGTCAAAGGCTAAGCAGGTTTGCCTGAATGCCTCCTGTCACTTGATACACAAATAAATCTAGCCAGGGGACCTGAAACAAGTGTCACTTGTCAGCCAGAGCCAAGCACAAAAATGACTTTTTAGTCTCGTTTGGAGCTGTTTATGCACACAGCAACACAACAAACGTGCGTTCAATAAAACACAGCAATTATCCTCACCCAAAATGAGCCTTAGAAAATGAAGCAAAAAACCACCCTTATTGCAAAGGGTGACTTCAGAAGAAACTTTTCCCTTATTCTCTCCAAATGCTAAAAGCAAACCTGATGTTCTTCTTTTAAAATGTGTCTGCCTCTAGCTCTTTGGCACAGGTTTGCTGCTGGGAGGGCCGGCAATCTATTTAATGACTGCATTGACGTCAATAGCATAACTGAAATACTTACTAAGATGCATGAGTCCAACTTTCGGGGGGTGTGTTCGAGGCAGGCGGGCGCAACACGCGGAACGGACTCGCGGCAGGAATGAACTCCCCCCGGAGAGCCGGGAAGAGCCCCGGGATGGCCCTGGGATGGCCGGAGCCGCCTCAGCCCCGCTGGGAAATTCGCCTTGAAACGCTCTTTTAAGCTGACGAGCGGCAAGAATGGCCTCGGCGCTCAGCAGCCCGCGTTCAGGCGCGTCATTGAGCTCATTATCTACCTGATTTCTCACACGGTTTTGGTTCGTTTCTGAATGATCTGCATCGTGCCTGCGCCGCATCCTTTAAAAATATTATCTGTAGGTGCTCACAAGCCTCCATTGTGCATGCAGGCAGTGACTCGGGCTCAGCTGCTCAGGAACTCGTGGTTCCTCTGCACTCCTGTAAAAGCCCAAAGCACCACAGACATTTGACTTTTACAGTCGCTCTCCAAATCAAAAGGTCAGATCTTCAGCCAAACTCCCGGCAAAGAAACAGAATTTCAAAGCGAATCCACTGCTCCGTGTGTGCCCAGAGCCATTTCTGCCCGTGCCAAGCAGAGCAGGATGGCGCAAGAGCAGCAGCTCCGTGCTAATTATTCGGGATACAGAGATATTCGTAACCCAGAGCTCACTTGGATGCACAAGGCTCCCTGGCTCCTACGAAAACTTGGGGCTGTCAGCAGCACGAGCATTATCCAGTCTTTGTTTATGCTTTACACAAAGGTTCGTGCACGAGTCTGTGTACGTCCTACACCCACAGGAAAAATGAAAGAGTACGAGTTTGGAGGTCGTGTAAAGGCATGTGAGAGGAGCAGGCAAACGTGCCGAGGTACAGGAAAGCAGAGCTAAGGCAAAAGGAAGAAAAACACCGACCCTTCCCTCCCATCCCCGGAGAGGAATTTGAACAAAGCTTTAATCCCCTGAGCCCTGAAATGCTGCAGGTGACATATCCCAAAGGGCAGCACCCCACGAGCCTGGGGCTGCGGCAGATCAGCAATATTGTGCCATTAATTAATTGTGAGGAGAATGCCTATCATTAATTGTGAGAACTGCCTATCGTTAATTGTGAGGAGAACTGTCATTAGTGAGTGCTGAGCGTATCCAAGGGGATTTTGAGAAGAGTCTCTGCAAATCCCTCACAGTCAGGGGAAAAAGTCGGTGCTGTTTGATCCACAGCTCTGTGCTTTGCTCCTGTCACCACTGGTGACATTAAATGTGGCAGTGGATCAACCAGGAATGGGAAAACACTGCCCATCCCAGCACTGATGGTGTGGGAGCAAAACAGTTTGGGAGAAGTTTGTACCAAATTTGTGGAAGAATGAGAGGCTTGGACTGTGAAAGGTAATTTAATTCAGAGGGAATAAGGGTCACTGAAGGGAATAAACATGGAAGAAAGAACAAAACCAAGCAGGAAAAGCCAGACCTGCTGCTGGTTAAAGGTGTTATTGGTTGAATCATTGGGTAGGAACTGCAGACCTTTCACTGGGGCCAGGGGAGGGGAGAGCTGGAGGGAGAAGGGAAGGCTCTGATCGATTCCTGAGCCCAAGGTGGCACAAAGGTCACCCAGAGTAACTGTGGCAGAGGCCACACTCAGCAGAAACAAAGGGGGACAGGAGAAAGAAACCTCAGGAGAAGGAGCCCTCAGGGACATTGTGACACCGCGTCTCTCATTGTTCCTGTAAGCCAGAGCTGGCTGAGCCCCGGCCCTGCACAGCTGCTGGGGCTGCCACACACCACAGGAACCCCACAGCACTCCCATCATCCTGCCCAGCTCATTAAGGACCGATGGGCTTTTGCTATGGCTTTGTATTTCCATGTTATGGTTTCTCAGTTAATTCATAAAAGTGGTTTGGTGCGTTCCTGTGAGCTGCAGTTATAACAAAATAACAGGAAAAATCTGCCAGATTTACTTCAGCTGATACCAAGGACAAAACACAGGATGTTCAATCCATATTGCCCTTCCTTCTCTGGCTGTGCTTGCAAGGTTAAGAAAGCTCTGAAATACACAGTGACACCAGCAGTGCCTTTCAAAGCCCTTTGTCCCAGGAAAAACCCGGCCAAAAGTTTTTCTGCTTAAAGAAAATGAAAGCAAAAAAAGAATTTCCTCATTTCACCACAGCTCATTTATTCCACCACGGGCCTGGGTCCTCAGTGATGCAACACCAGCAACAGATTTGGCTGTTGTTGCTTGGAAAATCCTGGAATATTCCAGCTGGAGTAAACAGCTGGCGTGTATTCCTTGCAGTGCAAATGCTGGATGTAATTTGCCTCCCTCCGGGGTAATTTTATTAATGCAGCCTCGTTTGCTTTAAGCCCTGAGTTCTGTATTTCTCAGAACAGGATATAAATCACCCCATTAATGACAAATCAAAGGAGACATCCACTAGATGCTCACAGTGATGTCAGTGGCTTGTGGTAAAGCAGTGAATCAACGGGCGACACTGGAGGGTTAAAATCAAATTCCAAGCTTCAACAAATCTTGTGAATCTAAACCCAGTCCATTCCAAATACAGTCTTTTATCTAGAGAGATATGAAGCAGCCTGGTCCCAATCAAAACACGACTGCTTCCTTCTGCAAAACCTTCAGGAAAAACACTCTGCATCCTCTCAGCCGCTGGCACAGAACTGGAAGGGTTCTGATAGGAAAACCTCTCCTTCAGTTCATCATTTCCAAAGCAGAAACCATCAATGGGGGAAAAAAGGTGAAAACACTGAAAAAGTTCCTTACAAATCTCTGTTCTTGCTGAATTAAATGGAAACTTCCTTAGAAAGTCAAGGGTTGTGATTGTTTTCTGCTGCTTGGAAAGGAAGTCAGTGTGACAGTGGCTGTGAAGAGGCAGAGGAAGGCAATGACCTGAATTTAGCCAAGAACCCCAGGATTTTCTACCAATAATGCCAATATTGTCTGGTTTATGTAGGAAATCACACAATTGCCTATTAATCTCAAAAATGCATCTCCTTCTTACCTACAAAGTGTCACAATTTATCACAGCTGCAATGATCCAACTCATTTTTAAAAATTTTACTTGAAGATTTCACCTAAAAGCAGCTAAGATTCATTGTTAAAAACCTATTTACTTGAGGGACCACAAATCCAACCTTTACAAGGTAACACAACACTTGCTCTACAGTTCTGTGTGTCTTCATTACTAAGAATTACTAATGAACACTTCATTACTAAAGGAATTTTCATATATTCCCAGCATTAGAAGCTTGGATCAGCTAAAAAGTACCAAGTGTCCTACAGCTCTCATTGGAAATAGTGTAGAAAAATATGCCCAAAGTGTTAAAAAGTTGAGAGCAACTTTTTCCACAGAAAGTGTTAAGAAAACAAACCTAAAAATTCCTGGAAGGGCATTCTCTTCTCATTATTAGATTGTCTAACTTACATAAACAGATCCATTGAAGGCCTAGGAAATTTTCCATGGGTTTTTTGGTTGTTTTTTCACACAGGCACAAATTCAAAGCTTTGCTAGACCCAGCCTTAGATCAGGTGATGAGTTGCATTCCTGCTGGCTGTGACAGAAAGGGAAGGAGTTTAAGATTGTGGTGTCCAGTTTTGTTTCTGAATCAGAGGTTTCCATCTCCCATTAACAAGTTTGGAAGAACCTAACCTGGAAGTGTCCAGGACTCTGTGTGTCCCCTGAGAATAAATAACACACAGCAGGAGAGGAAATGATAGTTATCCAGGCTTCACATGCTGTGAAAATTAAGCTTTATTAGTCCCTCCAAGCATGTAATTATTGGAAGGGCTGAGATTAAACCTTACAAATGGGCACTGATCCAAATCTTATCTCCTTCTCTGCGGAGCAACCTTTGAATTAGTGCAAGTAGGGCCAGCTCTGATCCTGAGCAGGGTTCTACAGACCCTGAGCCTGGCTAAACCCAGGTGTCAAAGCAAATAAACCTGTCCTAGGTAATCAGCTTCTGCTGCTCACCCTCGTCCTTCCCCCTGCCTGAGCAGCCCTCACAGTGCTGCCCACCCCACCTTGCCCTGGCACCCCCTTCCCAGCAGGAAGCCAAGGAAGTCTCACCCAGGAAAGGTTTGAGTACACAGATCACATGGAGACAAACTGAAATCAACAGAATAAAAAAAAGACCCAGCTGTGCCTGAGCCTGTTCAAGGCTCGTGGGCTGGGGCTTGTCCAGGCCTGTGCTCCCAGGGACTCACAAGAACAGCAGCCACTGTGGCCATGACTATCAAACCAAAATCATGTTCATCTCCTGTGCTAATACACCAGCAGAAACCCCAAACCAAACCATTAAAATAACAATATTTGGAGCCTGGTAGTTCTCTCCTGTGAGTTTTGCAGGAGGAGCTCAGACCTGCACCGGGGAAGGGGCAGGAGAGCAGCTGTGAGCAGAACTGGGCAATAAATGTTGTGTGCCCTTGGCCTGGCAGCCCATCCCCAAATCCCACACATACCTTGCAGGTTCACTCTGGAGACAGGTGGCTGACTCGTGGCTGGAGATCTCCTAGGAGGGAAAAAGAATTCTCTGTCAGGAGGTGGGATTTTATCTTTCCAAACCCTGTCAGCTCCCTCAGTTAAAAATCCTTTTCCTTTCTCCCAAAAAGCCCCGAACGCTTCACAAAGATTTGTTGAGCAGCATTGACAGATCTGTTAGGAAAAGCCAGAGATGGCTGCTCCCTGCCTGCTCCACAGGCTGGAAATGAGGAGAAATGTGTCCCATCCCATGCTGCCTTTGCAACTTCGTGCTCAAAATATGCCTGAAGGCAGCAAGGGCCAGGCTCTGGGGTTCCCCCAGGGCCAAGGCCTTTTCCCATAAAGCTTTTCCCTACGGAGTCTGGAATGGACCCTGAAGTGATGTCAAACTGCTGCAAGGCAATGCCACAGGTAAGGTCAGCAATGTGCCTTTAAACCCTCCAGTTAACACTGGAATTGCTCCTGAAGTGAGGAAGAGGATGCTGCAGTCACTACTGTTTAGCTTTGGGACAGCTGAAGGACACTTCCTGGACTCTGAGCAACAACCTCAGCAGCAGTTCCTAGATTTTGGAGGGGCCAAAAGCTATTTGAAAAAAAATTGATTCAAGTCAAGCCAACAGGGTCTGACTGGAAAAAGGTGCAGATTCTCTCCAAATGTCCACCCAGCTCCCTGTGAGACTTGCCAAACAAAACTGTTACTTTTTCAAGCTGAAACTGTCATCAGAGACTTGTTTTCTGAAGGAGTTAAAAAGAGTTGACACCAAAATCAAGACACTTCAGTTTGGATTGACTAAAGTCCTTCAGGCTGACCAAAAATGAAACTTCGGGCTTCTGCTTCTCTAAAGAAGTTTCAGTTCCATTTTAACTGAAGTCAGATTTCCCCACACTCTCCCTTCGCCAACCTCCTTCCTAACCCCAAATTTCGGAGCCAGCCACTGAACTGCAACATCCATTATTCGCCAGCTCCCCTTTGAAGCTGGAATCAAAGCAGGCAGAGCAGCTCAATTGTGCTGCAATTGTAGCTCCGGGGGGTTCTTCAGAAGTGCTCCGGGAAGGCCTCGCTGCCCAGGTGAGGTCTGGAGCGCAATTCCAGCCCTGCTTCCAGCCCTCCGCAGCCCGCTCCGCCAGGAGCCTCCCTGGCATCCAAAGGCTGTTCTGGCAGGATGTGCAGCTCCCGGGCTCTCTGAAGGGTTCAGCACAGGGCACACGCGCTGGGCGCTCAATTCCCTGCAAATGTGCCCCGACCTGCCTCTGCTGAGCCTTTGAAAAGCCAAATCTCGAAATCTCTAAAAAACAGAAACTCCCCGACAGGGACAGCACGCCGCGGCTGCAGCGCTCCCGGAGCGGAGGGATCCGAGCCCAGGGATCTCCAAGCCCTGAGCTGCACAGACATGCCTTTGGGGGGTGGGGAGGGACCAGCCGCTGCTCCCTGCGCTATTCCCCGCTCCAGAGCCATCCTCAGATCCATGGGCCCATCCTGTTGTGCGGGCAGGCAGCGATGGGAGATGGGAGCTCCGACAGCGCTGTCCTTCCTCGGGCAGCCCCGCGCTGCAGCGGCTGCCGCTGCCCGCTCCTTCCCTCCCGCCGCAGGGCATCGCACCGAGCTGGCTCCGGATGCTTCCCGACCGCGTCCTGGGCTGCAATTGCCAAACTCCGCCACTCCAAAGCCATTAATCATCCTCTCCTCTTTTCCAATCAGGAAACTGCCTCAAGAACCCTGACGTTAAAGTCCAAAAAATATGACTGCCAGTTGTTTTTTTTCCTGCAGGCCTTAACATTCATACTTTCCAGCAAATATGTGGGACAGCATCCTCTTTTTCCTTGCTTGGGCCAGGAGGGGAGGAGGAGGAGGAGGAAAAAAGGGAGAAGAGGAGAAGAGGGGGTAAAGGAAAGCTGAGATTCTCATGATCCCCAGAGCAGAAGTTTAAGTAAAATGTCACATATCATGAGACAGATGATAAAATCATGAGCTGGCAGCATGGCTGCAACCCAGCAGAACTCTTTGGAAACTGTGCAGGAAGCTCCACGGCACCTGGAAGCACATTCTGCCATGGACTGGGATGTTTGGCATGGGAGGGTTTAAAAATTTAATGACTTTTACTTTGGCCAAGCAAACACTTTATACCTCAATCAAATCTGGGAATGTTCTCCAAAGGACACTGTAAGATGCCTGTGTGTCCTACAGGTTACACCCTCGCTTCCTTCCGGCCCTGTCCAATTTCAGATTCTTCATTAGGAACTGCCAAAATGCCCGAGCTTTCCAAAAAAGCAAAGCTTAAAAAAAAAAAAAGGAATATTTCAGCCATCTGGGTTTTTATTAACCTCCACCTTGGAATGCGGCGGTTCCTTCCCATCAAAATTTGCCGACAGGAATCAATAGGAGGGAAAACCTCACGCCTGGATAAAATGCTGGGCTTTACGTAAAATAAAGACCCTGAGCTCGTGGTGGGCACCAGGTGATGCCACTCACACCTGGCGTGCAGCGAGCCCGTGGCGTCCCACTGCGGACATTCCTGCACCTCATCCTTCCCTTCTGGAGCCAGTGAAGGATCAGTGGGACGGGTGGGTGCACAGCAGACCTCGCCAGGAATGAGTGATGATGGCTTGAGGCTGAACAGCTCTCTGGGGCCCAGCAGGCCAGAGGCTGACGATGACTGGCTCAGTATAAATAGCCAAGGGGAAATGGTGGTTCCGGACAAAGGCCTAAAAAGGAGTTTGTTTGGTTACTCCTGTTCAGCAGGTAGGAAAAACAACATCCTCCTCCTGAGTGCATCACCTTCCTCCTTCAGAGCAATCAGTGTCAAAGGAAGTGATGTGGGATTCATTTCTCTGGGCAGCTCTCTCACAGCTGAGCTCCAGGATGCTGCTTCTGGGAAATCCTTGCTGTTCCCAGAGGCCCAGGTTTGGGGTGCTCCCCTTGACATCTGCCCTTTGGCCATGAACAGCTCATGTGAGATAAGCTTTGTTGGCTAGAGCCTGGTGCTGATAACACCAGCTTTGGGGGTTTGATCCCTCTGTGGGCCAATTAAGAGTTGGACTTAATTCTGCTGGATCCCTTCCAAATGAAACAATTCTGGCATTATTATTGCTCTGTGAAGCAGTGGTGGAAATGCAGGGCAGGACCATTATGGAATGCCTGGGATAGCCAAGGTGGCCACACAACAAAGAACATGGAATTGTTTAGGTTGATAAAGACCTCTGAGATCACCAAGTCCAACCCAGCACTGCCAAGGCCAGCACTGACCTGTGTCCCTGGTGCCACACCCACAGGGATTTTGAATCCTCCAGGGATGGGCACTTCACCCCTGCCCCAGGCAGCTGTGCCAGGGCTGGGAAACCCTTTCTGTGAAGAAACTCTTCCTGATATTCAAATAAACCTCCCCTAGCCCAGCCTGAGGCCGTTCCCTCTGCTCCTGTCCCTGTTCCCTGGAGCAGAGCCCGACCCCCCCGGCTGTGCCCTCCTGGCAGGAGCTGTGCAGAGCCACAAGGGCCCCCTGAGCCTCCTTTGCTCCAAGGTGAGCCCCTGCCCAGCTCCCTCAGCCTCTCCTGGGGCTCCAGACCCTTCCCAGCTCCCTCAGCCTCTCCTGGGGCTCCAGATCCTTCCTCAGATCCGTTTCCTTATCCCTCTCCAACCCCTCAGTGTGTTTTTTTGTGGTGTGGGGCCCAAAACTGCCCCCATGATTCATAGTGGACATTGCACAAGATGAAACACAATGCCTGCTCCTCAGGGAGGACCGGAGGGATGAGGGGATGAAGGGATGAGGGGATGAGGAGGGTGAGGAGATGAGGGAATGAAGGGATGAAAGGATGAGGGAATGAGGGGATGAGGCTCAGTTAGGGGATGAGGGCATGAAGGGATAAGGGGACGAAGAGATGAAGAGATGAGGGGATGAGGGGATGAGAGGACAAGGCGGTGAGGGAATGAGGGGTGAGGGAATGAAGCGATGAGAGAATGAGGGGATGAGGGGATGGACACCATGAGGGGATGAGGGGACGAGAGGATGAGGCGATGAGGGAATGAAGTGATGAGAGCATATGGAGATGGATGCCATGAGGGTATGAGAGGACGAGACAGTGAGGGAATGAGGGGTGAGGGAATGGAGCGATGAGAGCATGAGGGGAGGGACGCCATGAGGGGATGAGGGGACAAGAGGACGAGGCAGTGAGGGAATGAAGGGTGAGGGAATGGAGCGATGAGAGCATGAGAGGACGAGGTGATGAGGGGAGGGACGCCATAAGGGGATGGACGCCATGAGTGGATGAGGGGACAAGAGGACGAGGCGGTGAGGGAATGAAGGGTGAGGGAATGGAGCGATGAGAGCATGAGGGGATGAGGGGATGAGGGGAGGGCCGCCATGAGGGGAGGGCAGACGGCGCCCCCTGGCGTCGCGCGCAAACCGCGGGAGCCGTGAGGCCATGGCGGAGCCTGAGGCACCGCGGCCGCCGCTCCCCGGCCCCGCCGCTCCCCGGGCCCCGCCGCTCCCCGGGCCCCGCCGCTCCCCGGGCCCCGCCGGCTCCTCCTGTGTACGGAAGGAGCTTAAAAAGCCAGGCTTACTTGTTGGAGGTGCCTTGTAAATTGGTGAGAAGCGTGAAGTTGTTCCTCACGCTTCTTAGGCTGGCCAGCACCTGAGGGAGACAAAACCGCAGGTGTCACCTTCTCCGCTTTAATACCTTGGAAAAACTATTTTAGAGGCCAATATGCCACCAACTCACCTGGGCAAAAGGTGTGACAATCAGGTCGTCGCCATGCCTAAGGAAAAATGGAGAAAAATGTATAAATTTCTGTACAAATTTACCTTCAAACAGAGTGAAATTCACCTCAGGGAAGGAGCGTTTTCCTGAGGGGGTTTTCCTCATGAACGTACCCACGCAGCATTTAGTTAACACCACATAAAAGCTTGTTCCTAATGGAAAGGTCACCGTGTATATCCAAAACAACCGTCTGCAGTGAGCATTCAGGACTGGGAACGCCAGGCAATAAAAGCCAGGAAATTCAAAAGTTAAGGCTCATGCTTGCACCGCGGTGGAAAAAAACCAACCGTAGTGGCGCGGGGAAAGGTCACCTTTGAATTTCCTGGCTTTTGTTGATCTCTGTCGCAGTCTCTAACCTTGTTCAGACGCCGGGTTTTGTCTGGCTGTTTTCATCACGGAAGATTTGAGCAGAAGTTGTGAGCAAAATATACCAGCAATAAGAGGGATTTTTTTTTTCTTTTTGCCTTTTTTTTTCTTTTTTTTTTGGTATTAGTTATGGCACTTGAGCGTGTATGAAACATTCTGTATGATGGACCTAACTGAGAGATGGCAGGGTATAGAATCATTGAAAGGTTTGGCTTGGGAGGGAGCTTAAAGCCCATCCAGTCCCACCCCTGCCACGGGCAGGGACATCTTCCAGTACCCCAGGTGGATCCAAACTCCACCCAGCCTGGCCTTGGACATTTCCAGGAATCCAGAGGCAGCCACAGCTGCTCTGGGCACCCTCCCAGCCAGGAATTCCTTCCCAATATCCACCTAAATCTACCTGCTTTCAGCTTAAATCCATTCCCCCATGTCCTGTCCCTCCATCCCTTGTCCCAAGTACCGCTCCTGCTCTCTTGGAGCCCCTTTAGGTACTCTGAGAAGCAACATTTTGGTTAACTCTATTCTTAATCCCATAATTAATAACAGGATGTACTGAGCAAGGGCAGCAGAGCCAGATCCAGGCTGCCACAGGACCCTCTGGAGAGTTCTCCACCAGTGCTGGACCCCTCCAAAGAGGAATTCTCCCTGCTGTGCTGCCAGAGGTCATCCCCTCATCCTCACTTGGGTATCAGCGCTATTAAGTCTAATTAAAATTGTCTCCACACTCATGGAGACTCTGTCCCAAGTGCTAACAGAGCCTCGATGCCCACAGTGAGTGGACACTTCAGCTTCAGACAGCCACGAATTTGGGGGAAATGATGGGATTCCCCCACCCCTGCACACTGCTGGGAATTGTTACAACCCACCGTTTACACGAAACACTATTTGCATAATTTGGAGTTTCCTTCAATAAATATTTACTCAGTTTTAACTCAGCAGGAATATTTTCTCGCAGAATTCTCGTGGATCTGGCTAATATTCAGATTTCCATTTCGTGACAAAACTTTCGCAACAGCTCAACTTTGTTTAACGAGCACTTTTTTTATAGCTGAATGGCCACTTCAAAACTTCAAGATGTGCCTTTCAAAATAAGGGGCTGGGAATCCAGGACACTCTGTGGGTATTGATCCTCTCAAGCTCAGCCATCCATCTCGTTTTCTAGGGAACAGCCCCAAAACAGGATGGGAACAGCAATACTGTATATAGAAGTACAGCACAACTTCTCTGTTATTCCAGGATAGGGCTTTGAAAGCTCTTCTGCTAAATTCTGGAGAAAATGAGAATATTTGAGGGATGGGATGGGATGGGAGAGGATGTTGGATCAGCACCCGTTTTGTGCATTCCAGCTGTGAAATGTGCCAAAACCACCCATAAGCTCCTCTTAACAGAGCTCTGAGGGTTAGCGCAGCACAGAGAGCTCTAGGAGAGCGTAGAGCAGGAGCTGAATTGGTGCTTACTGTTCGCTCGGGAGGGAGGAGTTCCTGGACATGGTCTTTGGTGAGAGGTCATAGTCGCTGTCGGACCTGTAGAGGAACGACTCCCGGCGCTGGCTGTGGCCCGGGAACGTGGTGTGCAGGACGAGTCCCGACGAGGAGCTGGCCTGCGGGTCCAGCGGGCTGCGCCCCGGCGACGGGCCATTCTCCACATCGAAGCTGCGAACGGAACACACACCGCGTGTCACACGCTGCCACAAGAGGGCTCGCAGGGCACCTCAGCGCGGCCCACACCGTGTCACCTCAGCGTGGCTCTCTGCCACCGTGTCACCTCAGCATGGTTCCCACCGTGTCACCTCAGCACGGCTCTCTGCCACCGTGTCACCTCAGCGTGGTTCCCACCGTGTCACCTCAGCGTGGTTCCCACCGTGTCACCTCAGCGTGGCTCTCTGCCACCGTGTCACCTCAGCGTGGTTCCCACCGTGTCACCTCAGCACAGCTCACTGCATCACCTCAGCGTGGCTCCCACCGTGCCACTGGCTGTGGCCATCAGAGCCACTCACCGGCCCATTTCCCTTGAGTGCAAGGAGGACCCTGCGTGGCCAGAACCATTGACCCCGGAGGCTCCTGTGCTGGCTGCCTCTGCTCATGCTGCCTTCAGCACGGATGTCTCACAGCTCAGCACAGCTCTCAGCACGAGCACACAGCAGCTGAAGAGGGCAGGGATAGATCAGAGATGATGGAGAATCCATCCCTGGCAGGCCCTGGCACAGGTGCCCAGAGCAGCTGTGGCTGCCCCTGGATCCCTGGCAGTGCCCCAGGCCAGGCTGGAGATGGCTTGTAGCACCTGGGACAGTGGGAGGTGTCCCTGCTATGGCAGGTGATGGAATGGGATGGGCTTTAAGTTCCCTTCCAGCCCAAACCATTCCAGGATTCCATTATTCTAAACACCCCACTCCACCCTCAATGCCTTTTGCACAAGCCCTGGGGTTCAATTTGCCAAACCTCACTCCAAATCTTATGAGCACAACAGGAACTAAAGGCACCACAATGTAACAACACTCTCCAGCCCAGCCCTGTCCCCATCTGCTCCGGAGCCAAACTTTTGAAACCCTGGAAGATTTGCAAGCACTTGGCAGTTGTGGGAGCTGGATGCCCAAACCATGTTTTTAGCCATTCAAGGTATCGGTTCAGTGAATTTTAAACAGCTGTGCTGTAAAATGAAGGGCTGTTTAAAAACTAAAAAAAAAGCACAAAACTTTTTGTCACCTTTTCCATTTTACATCCACTCTCTTGTGTTTTCATAGCTTGGCTGCTGTGACCCGTGGCTGAAGTCACCCTGGCCACTCCAGCAATGACACCCCTCATAAATGCTGAAAATGAGCAGGTTGGCTCCTTTGGGCCTGATAGAAACACCAGATGTGTGACCATGGCCCAGAAAGCCAAGTGAGGTACGGCCATGCTCAGGAGGAATTTCCTTGCCTTTGGAAGTCAGGTTTTGCCTCTTGCAGTAGCAGCTGAGTGCTTGCTCCAGCACCTCATCCCATGCTGGCTGCTGTCCCACCAGGACACCAGGCTGTGGTTCCTGCTGTGCCTTTCTCCATCCCTCCACTCCTTAATCCAGAAGATTCCCTGAGCACAGTGGCAGGGAAGACCCCAGCTCTCCCTCCTCTCTGCAGAGACAGCTTTAACTGCGGCAGGAGGAGCACATGAAGTATTAACGCCTGAACTTGCCTGAATCCTGCAAGTTTTCCAGATTTCTACATCACTGATGAACTGCTGCTGTGGTGAGAAGCCTCCACAGCCAATGCCCAGCTGGAACACCATGGCTGCTCCAGCTCCTGCTGCCCGTGTTCCCCGTTCCAGCACCTGGAATGCTGCCGTACGGATCACGTGGTTAGTCCAACCGAAAAGCGCTTTTATTCCTTTCCTCAAGTTCAATGTGCAGCCACACCAGTGTTCCTCAGACTCCTTTTCCTTGGCCTTCATCCAGCACTCAGCCACCCATGTGCTCAGCCAGAAGTTAACAGAAAATTCCCCAAAAAGGAACTGATCCCAGAGTTTGGAGTTACCTCTGCCAGGAGCGAACAGGCACTCCCAGAGGTACAGCCTGTGAGCAAGATCCTCAAACTCAGGAATTACTCTGCTGTCACTGCTTTTTAATACGTACAAGAACTGGAATATGGGAAAATATTCCCCTTGGATGATCCAATGTTGGGAAAATGTGACCCGAGATGCGCAGAGCAAGAGTTTAACCTTGTGTTTGTCACCAGTTGCTCCTGGTTTGCACAACACCCACCTGGAACTGTGTCCTGGTACCAAAAGTATCCCTCAAACAAACACTTGCTGGAATTAGTAAGAACTGCAATGGGATTGTAAAGTTGCCCTCTCAGAGCTGCATTTCCCACTATTTTTTTTCTATTGGAACTTAACTGCTGAGCTCTGCTGGAAAAACTTCATCACTGTGTTCAGAACACTGCACACACTGTGAGATCCTCTCCAAAGTTTGCACACCCCATCAGCTTTGTCCAAGTGGAAAAAAAGCTGCATTTGCCTACTGAAAGATAAGGATGGCAGGGTACAAAGCACAAAAAAACCCAAAATTTCCTTTCTAGTTTATCCCCAAGTAACAGCACTCACAGCAAGACACCCCATTTGTGATAGAAATTGTGTTATCTAATCATATGGGCCAGAAATTTGATATCTAAGGCCCTATAAATCTTTCATAAATCTCTGTCTCCATAAGAGATCTCTCTAGGACATATGGGAGCTGCCAGCATTCCCTGCCTGCCTCCAGCCTGTGTTATCAGATCTACTGACCAACATTTCCCAGTGCTGGATACTCCCCACCAAGGGATTCCAGGGAACTGAGCCCTGCCAGAGTCCAACAGGCTCCAGAGGAGGAAAGGTGACAGCAGCACCAGAAGAGCTGCCCAGGGCAGTGGTGGAGTCTCCATTCCTGGAGGGGTTTAAAGCCGTGCAAATGTGGCACCTGGGGACATAGAGGTGGGAATGGATGGATTTGATAATCTTGGAGATCTTTCCCCAGTGATTCCACCATCCCAGTGGGATGGGCCCTAGCCCAGGTGTCACAGGCATCTTTTATGAAAAAGCCTTTCCTTAGGATTTCCCTTCCTGAGAAGCTGAGAGGCCTCAGGAACAAAATGCGAACAATGTTTATCTGCTGCTGTGGAATGCAACAGGTGGGTCTGGGATTGGCTCATGTGGATGTTTCTGATTAATGGCCAATCACAGTCCAGCTGGCTCAGACTGTCTTGGTCAGTCACAAGCCTTTGTTATCATTCCTTTTCTATTCTTAGCTGGCCTTCTGATGAAATCCTTTCTTCTATTCTTTTAGTATGGTTTTAATATAATATATATCATAAAATAATAAATCAAGCCTTCTGAAATATGGAGTCAACATTCTCATCTCTTCCCTCATCCTAAGACCCCTGCAAACACCATCACACCCAGGCAGTGCTGTCTCTCAGCAGTGTGGGGCTGGGAAGGAAGGTGGCCTTGCCCGGGATGTCTCTGTGCGCTCCCCGTGCCGGCTCTCGGGGGATGCAGGAGCAGGGAAGGAAGGTGGCCTTGCCCGGGATGTCTCTGTGCGCTCCCCGTGCCGGCTCTCGGGGGATGCAGGAGCAGGGAAGGAAGGTGGCCTTGCCCGGGATGTCTCTGTGCGCTCCCCGTGCCGGCTCTCGGGGGATGCAGGAGCAGGGAAGGAAGGTGGCCTTGCCCGGGATGTCTCTGTGCGCTCCCCGTGCCGGCTCTCGGGGGATGCAGGAGCAGGGAAGGAAGGTGGCCTTGCCCGGGATGTCTCTGTGCGCTCCCCGTGCCGGCTCTCGGGGGATGCAGGAGCAGGGAAGGAAGGTGGCCTTGCCCGGGATGTCTCTGTGCGCTCCCCGTGCCGGCTCTCGGGGGATGCAGGAGCAGGGAAGGAAGGTGGCCCTTCCCGGGATGTCTCTGTGCGCTCCCCGTGCCGGCTCTCGGGGATGCAGGAGCAGGGTGCGCAGAGCGGGGAGCAGCGGCCGCTCAGCACCGCTCCCCACGGGCCGCGGGGCAGCTGCAGCTCCGCTCCCCGATCTCTCCGCATCCCAAAGAAGCCAGGATCTCAGGGAAGCGAGAGGAAGGAGACGGCAGGTGGCAGGAGTTAGCTGCGAGCGGGCACCGGCCCCGGACCTGTGCAAAGCTGCGCCTGAGCCGCGGTAATGAGCAGACAACGGCGAGCCAGGAGAAATCATTGCAAAACACAGCGAGGCTTCGTGAGTCACTGTGCAAACAAAGAGAATTCATAACAGCAACCCCCAGCTGCTCAAATGCTGCAGTGTTACTGTAACAACTACAGGATCAGAGAGCCTCCCGAGATGGAAGCGACTCGCAGGGACCATCGATCCAACTGCAGGCCCTGCACAGACCCCCAGCATTCCCACCCTGGGCACCCCTGGCACCACTGTCCAAGCTCTCCTGGAGCTGCTCTGGCAGCCTCGGGGCCGGGACCATTCCCTGGGGGAAAAACCTTGCCCAAAATCCAAGCTAAACCTCCCCTGACCCAGCTCCAGCCGCTCCCTGGTCTGTGGTGGTAACAGAGAATAAATTGGTGCCTGTCCCTCCACCTGCCCCTCGGGAGGAGCTGCAGACCCTGGCGAGGCTCCCCTCAGCCTCCTCCAGGAGGAAGAAGCCCAGTGCCCTCGGCTGTTCCTCCTATTTCCACTCCAGACCCTTCACCAGGTTCAGGAACTGATGTCCCTGGACTGGCATTGCCCACCAGTAGTCTTGGAATGTGGCAAAATTTGGCACAAGGATTGAGAAACAGGAATGCACCACATTCTGGATGTAATTCAGAGTCATTCGAGTCGTCATTGCCAGTCAAGTGGTTTCCATGAGAGCTGCACAGCCCCACAGTTTGCTCTGGAGTATGAAACACAAACACATTCCAGCCCAGCAGACCAGGCAAGCTCGAGGATTTTTGTTTATGTTGGGAATTAACACTTTTCCTGAGGATGATAGCACTGACTCTCAAGAAGGTTCACCATCTGCTTTGCCTTCCCAGAGTCATTCCTGAGGACATTACTCCCCATATCCTAACTACAGTACCACCTTCATGATATCAAATGTTTCCAAAATATTTCCAGAGGTTTGGGCAGGCTTTGTTAATTATAGAGCTCCTTTTTGGGATTGCTGAGTCTCACCAAGACATCCCTCAGGATTCTTAGAACCACGAGCAAGGAAAAATGCTGTTCCTTGCACTGCCTGGCCGCTCTCTAACGCTGTGCACCTGTTCCCCATTATCTGAACAGCTTGCTGCTTTTCCTAAATAATCTCCCATGTGGAAAGGGCTGTGCTTGAAACCATCAGTACTTAATGGCCCAGGATGGGACACACGGAACCAAGCACAGCCCTGGCAGGGGCACAGGGCTCCCTGGGGTGACAGCTCACAGCTCCGCAGGCACTACTGACCTTCTTCCCCTCCCGACCTTCTCCCACTTAGGGAAAACACTGTTACTCTTAGGAACAAACCCCTTAAAAGTTCAAACCCCTCTGCTGGGTTTGTCCCTCATGTGGCTCCTGACTTTTTTATCCAGGTGTGGCCCCACCTGCAGAGCTGCCTCCAGCCCTGGGTCCAAAATCAGGAGGACCTGAAGCTGCTGGATAGAGTCCAGAAAAAGCCCCAGAATTGTTCCAGGCCTGGAGCCAGGCTGGGACACCTGGGGGTGCTCACCTGGAGAGGAGAAGGATCCAGGCAGAGCTCAGAGCCCCTGGCAGGGCCTGGAGGGGCTCCAGGAGAGCTGCAGAGGGACTGGAGACAAGGATGGAGGGACAGGACACAGGGAATGGCTCCCAGTGCCAGAGGGCAGGGATGGATGGGACATTGGGAATTGGAATTGCTCCCTGGGAGGGTGGGCAGGCCCTGGCACAGGTGCCCAGAGCAGCTGTGGCTGCCCCTGGATCCCTGGCTGGACACTGGGGCTGGAGCAGCCTGGGACAGGGGAAGGTGTCCCTGCCATGGCAGGGGTGGGATGAGATGACTTTTAAGGTGCCACAGAAGCCAACCTGGTCTGTGGTTCCGTGATGCCACAATCTCCAGAGCTCAGTGTCCCCACTCCAAGGCAGCAGCCCCTGCAGCCCCTCCCTGTGCTGTCACAGCTGCCTGGCACAGGAGCCCGGCAGCACTGACTGAAGTGTTTGTAACAGAAGCTGTCAGCTGCTGCTAAACACATCATTAAGCCTCTGCATGTATCCAAAAGCAAAAATATGTGTTTACTTGACTTTGTAATCTCTGAATAAAGAAGTTCAAGGCCAGGTCGGACAGGCCTTGGAGCAAACTGGGCTGGTGGGAGGTGTCCCTGCCCTGGCAGGGGGTGGCACTGGATGATCTTTAAGTTCCTTTCAACCCAAACCATTCTGTGACTTTAATTCACTCTGTTCCTGTTCTCTGCTCAGTGGGTACAACAGAGACAGAACAACCAGAGCCCCTGCCCTGCTCACAGCCAGAGCCCAAAACAGACCCGAGAGCTGCTGCTGCTCCCTCTGCAACCCAAACCCACCTTCAGCAGAGCCCCGAGGGAAAAATGAGTCCCCAGAGCCCTCCCAGCCCTCAGAACCCATCCAGCAGCACCCTGGGGAGGCTCCTGGTTTGCACAGCAAATGTCAGTGATTGTATCCAGCACCGTGCTGCATTGGAGCAGCCACCAGGAGATAGCTGGAAAAGTACAGCAGGAGGTAAAAATGAGTTTGGATTCTCTCTTAGCACAAAGGGTTCCAAAAAACCTAATCCTTTTAATGTTTACTACAGATAAGCAGCTCGACATTATCCTGTAACAAGTGAACATCATGGGGCTGTTTTAAGTCCCCCAGAGAAGGAATCCCTGAGCGCTAAAATCCAGTTGTTATTTTTCCAAATGTACATCCTGGGCTATTTTATCCTCTTCCAATTGTTCTCTGCCACTAATCTCTGGAAAATGCAAGGCACAGTCAAACAAAGCAGACACCCCACCTGTATTTTTACTTCCAGAGCTTGGAAAGACATATGGATGTGAGTGTGATCATTCCCAACATGGGCAGCAATGCCATTTCCTAAGGGATTTTTCCTCCTGAAAACATTCCAGCTGACAACTGATGGAGCAGTTGCTTCCCTTCCATCCCAGCTGAGGCATACCAAGGTATGAGTGGCACAGGGTGCCCAGAGCAGCTGTGGCTGCCCCTGGATCCCTGGCAGTGCCCAAGGCCAGGCTGGAGCAGCCTGGCACAGTGGAAGATGTTCCTGCCCATGCCCAGGATGAGCCTGAAGGTCCCTGCCAGGGCAGACTCTCCCAGGGCTCTGTGGAGCCGCTCCCTGTGCAGCACCGACAGCTCTGCTCACCCTCCAGGCGTTTCTGCCCAGCACCTCCAGGCACCCACAGCTCACCAGCACCACATCTCCAGCACCAGCTGTGCTTCTGCTGCATGAAGAACACAGCTGAGTCTCCCCATGGGGAACAATGCCCCTTTTCCCTGTGGGAAGGGCTGGATGGCTTGTGGCTGGTGGGGCAGGTGGCACAGGGACAGCACGGCGCTCCAGAGCCGGATTTTGGCAGCAGCTGCTCCGTGACACGCTGCTGTCCCACGGCACAGATGTTTCCATTCCAGCCACAGGGCAGCGTTTGCCCCAGCCTGGCCTGGCTGCTCTGCTCTGTTCAGTGTCACTTCAGCTTTCCCAGCTTTCCCAGCTCCAGCCAAGCCCTGTAGCATTTCTCAGACCGTCTCTCCCAATCCACAGCACACGGATGTTGGAGGCTGCCTGCGGTGGCCTGGCTCATGTGACAGGGACACTGGTGTCTTCTGCTGGGGCTCCAGGACACCCTCCAACCCTTCTGGACAAGCCTTGATCCCTGCCCAGAACCAGCGTGGGGGGGATAATTCCACCCAGCAAGTGGGAACACGGGCTCCAGCCCTGTCTTTCCCCCACTGGGCCATTACTGGCAGCAGAAGGGGAATTCCAGTCCTATATTCCATCTTTTATTGATGCATCTTCAAGGATCTCCTACCCCTCTAAAGTGCAATCTGCACTTAACTCCCTTCCCAGAGCCAAGCCTTCAGCAGGGCTCTCCAGGGTCCCTGTGCTCCCAGCACACAGGAAGCATTCCCGGATCCGCACAGAGCCGGAGCAGCAGGAGGCTGCTGGCCAGAGCCAGGCTTGATTCCATCCTGCCCTTAAACAGAGATCCTGGCACGGCTCCAGAGGCACTTCTGCCTTTCCAAGCAGGGGGGAAGCTCTGAGCTGCTTCATTCCGGCCGGCCCCACTGCACAGCGCTCCTCTCATCTGCTGTCAACCGCACAGGAGACAGGAACAAAGTGACAACCGTGGTGACAACTTACAGACACCACAGAGTTTCCATTTCACCTGAGCTGAACAGGCAGCCTTTGAGGTGGAAGATTTACACATTTCCTACACTAATCTTTTAAATTCCCCCAGCCCTTCCATGGTATCCAAAACTCCAGCAATGGGTGCGTGGAAAGCTGCTGTGCTCGGAAATGCATCCAGCCTTTCCACTTGATTCATGGAATAATTATTTGACCTGGTTTTTGGATTTATCTCCATAATTGGGATCCATGGAGCCTGTCAGTAAAAAGACAGTGAAATGTCCTAAGATGGTATTCAGATCTTTAAATCCTTTGGAGACTCGGCCTTTAACAATAATTAATCCAGCTGGGTACATTTCAGCAAAATTTTCCTTGCTTCACATCTCTCAAATGCCTGCACTCCCCATCCTCCCTATCCACGGGAAAGGACTCTGTGATAGCAAATGTCAGAGCCCAGGGATGTGATTCCAAGGGCAATCTTTTCAGAGCTCTCATTGATCATTTCAGGGCCAGCAGGAGCTCAGTGCAAAGGTTGCGTCATCCAACTCACGAGCATCTGCCACCTGCTGCTGTTTGAGGGGAAAAGCTGAGGGATGGAAAGTCCTGGCCCTTTGGCACAAAGGGTTTGCTCTGTCTGAGGGGTTTGGCATTGGGGATCACAGCCATGGCTGGGAATGGCACCTGCTGTTCCCCACACAGGGGTGTCACAAGTGCCTGAGGCAAAGGCCACCAGAGGAAATCACCAAAGGACAACACTGGTGTAAAAACAAGAGGGGATAAAATGGACAGGAATAATCTGAGGCTGGAAATCAGAGGGAAATCTGTGCCTCGAGAGCAGCCAGAGCACTGAACAGCTTCCCTGTGGGAGTGATGGGGGTAAACACCAACTTGATGTTATTCCTGGTGGGATTAATAGTGTAACTTATGAAACATTGCTCCGAGGAGATCCCTAAAGGCCATTCCAGGGCCTAGAAGGCCTCCAGGAGAGCTGGAGAGGGACTTGGGATAAGGAATTGTTCCTGGCAGGGTGGGCAGGCCCTGTCCCAGGTGCCCAGAGCAGCTGTGGCTGCCCCTGGATCCCTGCAGTGCCCAAGGCCAGGCTGGACACTGGGGATGGAGCACCTGGGACAGGGGAGGTGTCCCTGCCATGGCAGGAACGAGGTGAGCTTTAAGATCCCTTCCAATGCAAACCATTCCATGATCCCACAATTCTGTGAAATGCCCAGCCCAGCTCGTGCAGGCAGAGCCAGAGAATACAAAGCCTGCCAGCCCAGACTGTATTTCCATAAATTTGCATTTTTCCCAAGGCCAGTGAGGCGGAAGGGACAGCTCTGCCTGCCCACACTGCCTCCCCTCCTCCTCGGGCAGCTGCAAAACAAAAGGGGGGAAAAGAGGGTCAAGTTAAACCCCAGATTTTAATTTTCTGCTGTTAAATCACATGGTCTGCAATGAGCTTTAATCACTCAGGACAGCAAACTGGATTTAGCAGAAGGAAAATCTTCTCCAGCGTGGAGGGAAGTCAGAGGTGGTGAGCAGCAAGAACAAAACCTTTTAAAGGAATGATTGTGAGGCCAAAAATCCAGGCAGGGCAAAACTCCTGCAGCACATTTCATGTGGTTTGTGCCAAATGGTGGGGTCAGGCAGCAAATCAAACCCTCTTGGGATGATTTCCCTGATGTGAAAACAGATAGAGTGCTGCTGGCACCCAAAATATCATTTAATAACACTGTTAATGTTCCCTAGACCTACAAATCCTCTCCAGACCTGCTCCAGGGCTCATTTTGATCTTCCTTAATTAATGATCCCTTAGAAGCTCTGTTTCATGTTGAAAATCACTTGCTGGAATCACTGTTTTGGAGTCACTTCCTCCAAACCATAAAGCTTTTCAAAAGAAATAAGAGATGTGGGGGCACTGAGCAAAATCAGCCCAAAACTAAAATCTGAAACAAGTCATCAAGTCCAGGAGCATCAAACAACACAACAAAGCAGCCACAGCCACTTGGAAATTTGGGATAAATACAAGCAGAGCACTTGGTACGATTAATTAATGCTTAATTACACAGAAGGTGAAGTTTGCAGTGTGAGTAAGCACAAATGTGTGGGCCTGGCACAAAATCATTGTATCTGATTGCAGTTACAGCTTCATGCCCAAGCTAATGAGAATTGAGCCCCCCTGGGTGTTTTAGGCTATTGATAAAGGGTATTGATAAAGGGTATTGATAAAGGGGTTGACCTGAGCTCATGGAGAATGAATAGGCAGAGACAATCGATGGCCAAAGTGGATCCATTTAAAAATATTGACTCACTGTGTGGAAACATTTGGGGTGCTGAGACCTGTGGAGAGCAGGCACTGAGGGGTTACTCCCATGGGGGAGAAGAGATGTTGGAGTTCACTGATGGAACACAGGAGAGAAAATACCTGGAATTAGGGAGAAGCTGATTAAAACACCTGAAACTGCTGAGGAGCTGCTGGGAACACCTGAAACTGGTGAGGAGCTGATTAAAACACCTGAAATTAGTGAGGATTTAGTGAAAACACCCAAAATTAGTGAGTATTTAGTGAGAACACCCGGAATTAGTGAGTATTTAGTGAAAACACCTGGAATTAGTGAGTATTTAGTGAAAACACCTGGAATTAGTGAGGAGCTGATAAAAACCACCTGAAACTGCTGAGGAGCTGCTGGGAACACCTGAAACTGGTGAGGAGCTGATTAAAACATCTGAAATTAGTGAGGAGCTGATGAAAACACCTGAAATTAGTGAGGAGCTGATTAAAACACCTGAAATTATGAGGAGTGGATAAAAACACCTGAAATTATGAGGAGTGGATAAAAACACCTGAATTTATGAGGAGCTGACAGAAACACCTGAACTGATGAGGAGCTGCTGGAATAGGTGGTGCCAGACCTTTCAGTGGTGCCACAAGCACAATGGCCATACACTAAAACACAAATTGCACCTGAACATGGGGAAGAACTTCTTTGCACTCAGGGTGGCAGAGCACTGGAGCAGCTGCCCAGGGAGGTCCCAGAGCTTCTCTCTGGGGATATTCCAAGCCCACCTGGATGTGTCCCTGTGTCACAGCTCTGGGTGACCCTGCCTCCAGCAGGAATCCGTCTCCTTTTGTCCTTCTTGGGCCAGCCCTGGGTTCCCAGGTCAGGAGGTGTTTGTGGCACTGTGTGGATGCTCCTGGGGCTGGCTGCTGGCCCTGACAGCCTCTGGGAGCCATCAGCATGCAGAGCCAGGGTGAGAAGCAAACAAGGGGATTGTCCTGATAGCCCTCAGCCAGAGCCCAGCATGACACTGTCTATTAATACCCCGGTGTCACCCTGCAGAACAGCTGACCCAGGGGACAGCAAATGCCACACAGATAGCCAGGGCCTGCTGGTGATCATGTGAGGAGCAAACAAGATAAGGAGAGGACAACAAAAGCCTCGTGTCAAAGCTGAGCACTCAGCCAGAACAGTTGGGCTGTGCCTTGTGCCAAGGTGCTGCTGTGTTTGGGCAAGGGGGGCTGTGCAGGGCTCAGGGCAGCAGGGAGGGGAGCAGCGTGTGCCAGCCTGGGGAGCTGGGCACGACTCACCCTGCTCAGGTCAGAGGTTTATTGCTGCTCACAACACAGCCATGATGGCTGGGTGTTCTCTGGGATTGAACCTAAACCCAGCAGTGCTTCTCTGAGTGCTGTTAACTCACCGCTCACAAACCCAAATTCTGGCTAAATTGGTACCTGCAGTGAGCAAAGGCACGATGAACCCCAACCCTTCTCCATGAGGGGGAAGCACAAAGCCACAGAGAGAGCCTGAGAATGTAACCATGGCCACACTGGTGGCTCTGGTCCCCTGTGACCGTCCTGGGGTGGCAGAGAGGCAGCAGTGCCACCTCAGGCACACGTGCTGAGGGCAGCTCTGGCGGAGCAAAGCTCCCTCCAGCAGCAAGACCTGAAAGCTGTGTGCCTCTGAACCATCCAGAGCTGGCCTAACTCCTAAAGCACAGCAAATCTGTGAGTAGAAAACACAGCCCAGCTCCTGCTTGAGTGGAATGGCTGAGTTAATAAACCCTGGTGCTTCATCCCAGCAGCTCCTGCAGAGCTCCTTGCCACAATCATCTCAATGGATCCCTGCTCCTGAACCTCTTCCCAGCTCAATGGGGCCATTGAAGCCCAGAATAGCTGGACTGCCTGTGCTGCATCCTCACAAGAGGATGAGACTCTTGCTGCAGTCTAAGAAAGAAAAATCACTTAGCACAAATCAGCTCTTTTAAAACCACTGATTAAATAGATATTCACGAGGCAGAGCACAATGGTTTGGATGGAGCCATTGCAACCCATTACACAGCTCCTCATTCATGCCCAGGAGAGCTTTTCCTTTGCTTCTCTAATAACAGGAGAGAAAAAGAAGCCACGGGAAAGATATTCAATTGCATAAAAATAGGTGACAGGCAAATTTACAAACTTGGAGAAGCAGAGAGAGACAGGACTTGGGCTGGCAGTCCTGCTGGGAGCCTGGAGCCCTGCAGCACCAGCCTAAGAAACTCCAGCTCTTCTGAAGGGGGGATGGACGCCAAAGTTTATTGAAGGGTGACATGAGGGGCTGGTCAATACTCAGAAACTCCATCTCTGACTCTGTAAAGATCCAAGGAGCTGCTGCAGGGCTGGAGCCAGGCTGGGACACCTGGGGGTGCTCACCTGGACAGGAGAAGGATCCAGGCAGAGCTCAGAGCCCCTGGCAGGGCCTGAAGGGGCTCCAGGAGAGCTGCAGAGGGACTGGGGACAGGGATGGAGGGACAGGACACAGGGAATGGCTCCCAGTGCCAGAGGGCAGGGATGGACGGGACATTGGGAACTGGGAATTGTTCCTGGCAGGGTGGGCAGGCCCTGGAATAGAATTCCCGGATTTGGAATGTTCCCCCTGCCTGTGGACCCCTGCAGCCCCAGCCCCTCCCAGCCTGGATGAAGAACTGACCTTTGTCAGCCTCACACAATTCCTCCTCCACAGCTGCGGTGCTGCCAGGTCAGATCTTATGCAAGGTGACAATTTCTTAGAGCTTTGACAATTTCCTGTGTCTCCTCAGGAAAACGTGGTATTTTTTTTTTTCCTTGCCAGAACCCACTTTTTAACACTCTTAATCTGAAATAAACCCATCAAATTCCATCTGTCATCAGCTGGGCTTTCATTCCTGGAGTTAAACTGGTCTGGGAGAGCTGCAGTGAGGGCAGAGTTTAATGGAATAATTCTTACACTGCACAATTTGGATGCAGCAAAGCAAAAGGGGGTCAGCTTGTTCTTCCAGCCTCCACTCCAAACAATTTAATGTCTTTATGGATGAAAAATGTCAGAGCTTTTTGTGATCTGAGGGAAACTGGGACATCCAATACAGCCCCACTTCAAGCCTTCACTCACACACCTCAATTCCTTCAGCCAATATTTATTCTCTGGATTTTCCAGAGTTCTTTCATGCACTTAAATGGTGAGATACAGACAGAGCCTCTCCTTCAGTGCCACTGTGCTCCAGCAAATCTCTGTCCTCGGGAGTGTCCCTGAGTGCCAAGAGCTGGGATCCGGCTGCTCCCTCTGGTTCCAGTGTCCCCCAGCCCTGCCGAGGTGCTCCCGGGGGCCTGGAGAATTTATCCAGCACCAGGACTGAGCTGGGATCACACAGAACCGTGGCTCGGGGCCACCAGGAAAGGTTTGTTCAGGAGAACAAGAAGATTTTGGTGCCAATGCAGTCTCAGACCAAAGTGAGTCCCTCACGGAGCCTCTGTGAGCGCTCAGCCTTTCCCGGCCCCGCTTTGCAAGGCTCGGCTCAGCTGCCACAGCCCGGGATTTTCCCTGGCGTCAGCCTGGAGTGAAATCATTCCCGATCCCTGTGAAGTCACCCGCCCCAATGCCCCGGGGCTGTGGGGAGCCGGGAAGCGCTGACTGCGGGAATTCTCCTTTAGCTGACCCAGGGATGAGCTGTAGAAATTCCTGCCTGCGCTTCCTCGGCTGCCTTGGGACCATCCCCCGCGGGTTTCCCGGCAGAGTTTGTTCAGGCTCAGCCTGCCCCGTTCCCATCCCCTGATCCCGCCCAGCCCGAGGCTCAGCCGAGGCCAAGGAATGTTCCAGGGGCTCCTGGAGCTGGGCACAGGTGGGCAGGGGACACCGAGCCACTGATCCCACGGCTGGCAGGAGGGACTCACAGAGGGAATGGTTCCCAGAAATCAGGAGGGGGGACCAGGGACTTTGAGACCACGGGGATGGGATGGCTCCCTCCTTACCCACCTGGGATACTGGGAACGTTTCTTCATGGAAAGGTTCTCCAGCCCTGGCACAGCTGCCCAGGGCACG
Source organism: Molothrus ater (assembly GCF_012460135.2). NCBI lineage: Eukaryota > Metazoa > Chordata > Aves > Passeriformes > Icteridae > Molothrus > Molothrus ater. Next base: position 29,856,264 of record NC_050486.2, on the reverse strand, counting down.
GTGGAGTCCCCATCCGTGAAGGGATTAAAAATCCCTGGGGATGTGGAACCTGGGGATGCAGGGCAAGGTTGGACTCGATGGTCTGAGAGGGTTTTTCCACCCTAAACCACTCCATGATCCTACACGATCTTGGGGGTGAAAGAAAGTCTGATTTGAAAGAGCCAATAGGAGCTCGAGTGATGCACCTGAGACAGACCCATCCCATCACCACCTTCAGATTCTGAATTAATCTCTCCTTCCAAACTCATTGCCAAGCCATCTTCAAATGGTCTCTTCCTAAGGGAGTGATAAAAATTGACCAGCAAAATCAAAACAGAGCACAGAATAAAGATTAGAGCCAAATTATCCACGATCAGTGTAAGAATAATAGACTTCCCTAGGATAACTGGGCACTGAAATGTGATTTAGAGCTTTCCAAGAGCTCTGCCAGCTCACCCTCCATGTGACTTTTGGAACATGCAGGCTGTGATGAGTTTATAGCACAGTTCTGAGATTATAAATCCAAGGGTGTGGCTTTTAGCTCTTTTATTGGGGATTGAAACTAAGAAATATTTATCCTACCCTTCAGCAAAGCACGAGTGGAGCCTGTCAGGAGCCAGATCCCCAGTTCCCTGCTTTCAGCTCTCCTGGATGCCACGGAGCGGGATCCTGATTCCACTGAGCATGGGGCAGAGGATCTGCTTCCCACAGGGTGGAAAGGGACACTCTGGGCTGGGAATGCTGCTCCAGAGCTCCAGGGGCTGTGGGTGGCACCAGGAGCACCCCCAGCTCCCGTTCCTGAAGCCTCAGAGGGTTTCACACCCACTTTCCTCTCTGTTTTAGGACACAGGGTTTGCCACAATCTCCCGTCCCTTCTGGGATGGGCAGGCACGGGCTGTGTGGCTGTTCTTGGGAACCAGGAGAGCTGGGGGAGGGCAGCTCTGCCTCCCTGGATCTCCTCACCCCTCCCTGGGATCAGCCAGCGTTTGGGAGGCATGAGGACAACTCCAACAGCTCCAGATCCAGCCCTTCTCCCACCCAGCAAGCCGGGAACTCCCACATGGAATTCCCCTCCTGCCAGCTTCCAAGGCCAGATGATTTCATCGCAAACATTTGTTTATCAACTTCCAAAGCCGTAAACGAGGAGTGAAACAGTTTCACAAAAAAAAAAAAAAAAAAAAAAAAAAAAAGGTGAAGTTTGTGCAAATCCATCCCTGCTAAAGCCAAACAACACAAACATAACCAAGGGAAGATCGAATCTCTCCCTTCTCCTCACATTAAATCATTCCTAGGATTTCATTTGAAAATCCAGGAATGTGCTGCGAAGATTTTGTAATTACAAACCAATAAGAGAAACCATCCAGGAGGAATAATTACATAATTCCTAGCTGAACTGGCTGCTCAGAAGAATTCACAGCCTGGAAAGAGCTGTAATAAATAGCTCCTCATCTCCTGGCTGCTGCTGCAGCTGATGAGTCACGGCTGCTCCCGGGATGGATCCCAGAATATCCTGCTCCTGTGTGTGCTGCATGGACAATCAGCCAGCAGGGAACAGCTCTGGGGCAGCACTGATGTGGCCCTGCCATACAAACACAACTGGGCAATGTTTCACTGCCTGTGGGGAATGGGAATATTTCACTGGGATTCAGGGAATGGGGCACGACTGGCCTGGAGGGCTCTGCTGCCATCCCAAGGATTGGCACGGCCTAAACTGACCCCAGGGGCTTTCAGGGAATGAGTCCCAATCCCACACTTCTGTCCTGGCAGCAGAGGAGATCCTCCTGCAGTAAAACCATCGAGAGAGAGAGCAAAACAGCCAAGGGATCAGGAAAACATAAGGGAACAGGTCCAGAGATGGGATTAAAGGAAGAGACTGTCGAGGCTGGGAGAGCTGGGAATGCCCAGCCTGGAGAGGAGAAGGATCCAGGGAGAGCTCAGAGCCCCTGGCAGGGCCTGAAGGGGCTCCAGGAGAGCTGCAGAGGGACTGGGGACAGGGATGGAGGGACAGGACACAGGGAATGGCTCCCAGTGCCAGAGGGCAGGGATGGATGGGATATTGGGAACTGGGAATTGTTCCTGGCAGGGTGGGCAGGCCTGGGATAGAATTCCCAGATTTGCTGTGGCTGCCCCTGGATCCCTGGCAGTGCCCAAGGCCAGTTGGATGGGTTTGGAGCAGCCTGGGACAGGGGAAGGGGTCCCTGCCAAGGGTGTCCCTCCATCAGGGGTGGAACTAAGGGACTTTTAAGGTCCTTTCCAACCCAAACCAGTCTGGGATTCTATGATAATGCGCAAGGAGAGGGGTTTTTATTCATCCCAAAATGAAACCTGGGATGTTCTCAGTGTTGTTTGCAGGGAGTGTGCTGGGAGGTGAAGGCAGCAGCTGCACTTTGAGATGTGCATAAACACCAGGAGATGAAAGAGCAGAACCTGTTTGGAAATGAGGTTGTGACGTCAGGTGGGGAAAGGCCTTTCTCAGCCCTGTCAGTCTCCCCCACCTGGGGATCTGTCCTACAATTCCCAAGGAATCCTGATATTCCCTGAGAGTGGCAAACACACCTTGGTGTGCCACAGAAGGCCAGAGAACACATGCAGGTACCTGATAGCTGATTACACAGGTATAGGGATTTTAATTGCATTATGGAATCCCAGAATGATTTGGGTTGGGAGGGACCTTAGAAATCATCCCATTCCAGCGCTGCCATGGCAGGGACACCTCCCACTGTCCCAGGTGCTCCCAGCCCTGCCCAGCCTGGCCTGGGCACTGCCAGGGATCCAGGGGCAGCCACAGCAAATCTGGGAATCCCATCCCAGGCCTGCCCACCCTGCCAGGAACAATTCCCAATTCCCAATGTCCCATCCATCCCTGCCCTCTGGCAGTGGGAGCCATTCCCTGTGTCCTGTCCCTCCATCCCTTGTCCCCAGTCCCTCTGCAGCTCTCCTGGAGCCCCTCCAGGCCCTGCCAGGGGCTCTGAGCTCTGCCTGGATCCTTCTCCTCTCCAGGTGAGCACCCCCAGGTGTCCCAGCCTGGCTCCAGAGGGGCTCCAGCCCTGCAGCAGCCCCATGGGTTCCTCTGGGCTCTCTCCAGGGCTGGGGCAGCTCTGCAGGTGGGGCCTCACCTGGGAGGGCTCCTGCAGGTGCCCCCAGCCCTGCCCCGTGCTGGACCTGCCTCGTTTGCTGCTCCCAGCCCTGAGCTCCTGAGCTGCTCTGCCTTCCCTGGGCACCGCGGCTGCTGCTCCACACGGCCCTGCCGAGATTTCCACTTTATTTCTCACCTTATTCCCAGCACTTCTGGCTTCATCCTCACCTCACCTTCCCTGCTACCCACATCCAGCCCTTCCCAGCTCCCTCTCCTTCTCCAACAGCAAACCAAGGGTTTATTTCTCATTTCTCCAACATTCCCACCCCAGGAACCCCCCTCATCCCCCTGCAGATCGGAACCCCTCCCAGCTGGGTGACCCCAGCTCCTGGAGCTCCTGTCCTGGTGGGATCCCATGGATGCCTGTCCTGGTGGGATCCCATGGATGCCTGTCCTGGTGGGATCCCATGGATGCTGTCCTGGTGGGAGCCCATGGATGCCTGTCCTGGTGGGATCCCATGGACGCTGTCCTGGTGGCATCCAATGGATGCTGTCCTGGTGGGATCCATGGATGCTCCTCATGGATTGCCCACTCCCATCCCCAGGTCCTGCCCCAGCTCCCCTGATGGGAGCCTCAGTTTGAGAGCTCCAAGTTGTATTTTGTGCTCTCCCAAAAGCCATAAATATCCTGTCAGTCAAAGGCAGCTCCTGCCCCATTCCCTGCCTCCAGGAAGGATCCCACCCATTCCATGCTGTGCTTGGCTCCTGCTGGGGCTTCCCAGCGTGGCCCAAAACCCTGGAATCCAGAAGCTCCAGATTCCCCTTGGAATCTGCTGCTTCCAATGGGGCAAATCTGCTTTTCTGGCAGCTATCCATGGCAAAGGTTAATCCTGTGGGAACAAGAATCCCAGCACTACCTGGGCATCTTTTCCAGCCGTGTTTGCTTTTCCCAGTCCTATGTTTTTTCTGTATTCCTACCCAAAAATCCATCAAATAATGCAATAATGCCAGGTGTTTATATCATCAACCTATCATGTTTCATCCATGGCTCCTAACAATATTTTATAAGGGAATCCAACCCTTTGGATTAATTCACCTCACCTCCCATTTCACCAGCAAACCTACACCTATGGCCTCCATCTCAGAAAACAGGGATAAACATCAGGCTGGAATATCCTGGAGCTTGCAGGGAACACAGAGCTTCATTCCCTCACACTGAGTGGGAGCACAGCCCGGGATGTTTCCTAGAATTCCCCCAGTCCCTGTGATCCAGCAGCTCCCTGGGGAGCAAAGGGACCTGGAAGGGAATTGCCCGAATCCCAAATTCCACATTTGCCATCTGTATTACAACCCCAAATTTCCTGCTGATATCCAATCCAGGCAAACCTAAACAGCCAGAAAATGAAATGTGGGAATCTTCCATCAGAAAAGTGGGAATTTTCATGAAGTTTCTGTGGTAACCACCACAGAATTAGGTTTAGTCTTGCTGTTGCTCATTACCGGAATTGTTCAAGTTTATTTGGAATTAACATGGAAATACAAACACCTGAGGGAACACAGCAAAAACACCCTAAAACTTCCCACTGCAATCCCAGGGATGATTCCAGAGCCAGGCCAAGCTCTCCCTGCTTGGGATGGAATCTGCCTGGAAAGGTCCTGGAGAAACAGAGTTAATTTCAGGATAAACCCAGGAGCTGATTTGGATAAACCTTGGAGCTGATTTGGGATAAACCCGGGAGCTGATTTTGAGATAAACCCGGGATCTGATTTTGGGATAAAGCCTGGAGCTGATTTGGAATAAACCCTGGAGCTGATTTGGAATAAACCCAGGATCTGATTTTGGGATAAACCCGGGATCTGATTTTGGGATAACCCGACGGTGAAGCTGCCGTGCCCCAGCCCCAGCTGCTCTTTCTGAGCCCAGCAGCCCCCAGGCTCTGCTTTGTTTTGTTTTCTCTCTGCAAAGGCTCCATTTCCCACCTGGCAGGAGAGCCCAGGGCTGGCCAGGAGCAGCCTCTTCCCAAGGAAGCACCCGTGGGTGCTCAGGGATGCTCCTTTGGAAGGGAATCCAGGCGTGGCTGGGAGCCCCTTCAGCATTCCCAAGGGACCCTGAGGGGCGCCAGGAGCCCCCTGGGCTGTGGGAGGTGTCCCTGTCCCAGGATGAGCTTTGGGGTCACTGCCAGGCCACACCACTCCAGGACTCTGGAATGCCTGCCCGTGCTTTCAGCCCAGCCAGGGGCATCCAGTGGCTTTGCAGAGCTCTCCTGATCCTCTCCCTGCTCTCCACCCTCTGTATCCCAGTTTTGCCCCTCGTCACCAGGGTGAATAAACTTGGGGGTTTAATTTTCCATAGTGCTGCAGAGAGGGAAGATAATTTGATTTATCTCCACACGATTTTTCCCCTTTCCTGCCGTGTCCTGAGACCTCATCCCGGCCACGTTTCCCCCACTAATTCCAATTTTCCCAGCATTTCCCACTCCCGCGCCCCGCGGGGGCTGAGGAGATGCTGTCCTGTGCTCAGAGAGGTTCGGATGAGCTGGGACAATCCCTGAAAAGCCCCGGGATCTGTGGGATGAGGGCTCCCGGCAGGAATCCATCAGCTCGGTGTCACGGGCTGCTTCCCGCCGAGCTCCTCTGCAGCATTCCCACATTGAGACAATTAACACGTTTTTCCCAGGCTCTTCCTTCCAACAAAAAGCTAAAAAAAGCGAAACTGCTCTGAAAGGCTCGCAGGCATTTTCTGCCCTAGAATTTAGAGTTACATAAAAAAAAAAATGAGACTTACAAATCAGAGTTTACATTAAAAAAGCAACAAAAGCACTCAAGTTATTGGAGCTGGGGAGAAGCAGACCCTATAAAATGATGAACAGACCCTATAAAATGATTATTAAACCCCTTTTAAAGCCAAGCAATAATTTCGTCACTTGAAAATTTGCTTTTTTTCTCGCCGGAAAAAAACCGAAAACTCCAGCACGAAGGAGCAGCGTTAGCACTTGACCGCATCCCTGATGCGGCTGCTGTTAATTGTGCCGGACCGGGGCGATTCCCCGGGCGCCGGGGAGGTTTTCGGGAGCAGCCCGGGGCTGGAGCGCAGCCAGGGCAGGGCTGGGATGCGCGGATGCTCCCATTCCGCCGCTCCATTGACGTCAGCGGGAGCTTTCAAAGCAGCCCCGCACGTCTGAACCGGGCGAGCAGAGGCTGCAAAACCGGGCGGCTCCTCCAGCAGCCGCGCAGCGAGGGCTCTCGGCTCTCTCTCCCTCCCGAACCTTTTGCCGCTTTGTTCGCCTCTCTTCACACCCTCCATCGAGTTTTTAAATCGATCAAAACGCGATTAAAATGAGCAGCGAGGGTCAGCCCAGCCGCCTCAGCCTCAGCCCCTGGGATGAGAGGATTTTCAAGGCTCTTTCCAGCCCACACCAGGCTGGGATTCTGTGATAAAGTGAAGCAAGACAATGCAAGGGCTGTGAAGGACACTTTGAGTGCTTCCAAAGGGGATGGAATGGCTCTTTGCACTGGAGCTCACATGGTTTAGGGGATGATTTTCCAGCCCTCATTAAAAAGAACATTTCATAGTGCATGGAATGAAGGTGCTCTGAGATACAAGCTGGGCTCAACCCTTCCAGCTCAGGATATTCTGTGATTCCAGGATTCCGTGATTCCCTGATTCCATTATTCCACCATTCCATCATTCCATGATTCCATGATTCCACGATTCTATTATTCCATTATTCCACCATTCCATGATTCCATGATTCTATTATTCCATTATTTCACCATTCTAAGCTCCAGAATCCTTCTTTCTGTAGTGGCTGCCCTCAGCACGAGCAGCAAAGGCATTCCCTGTCTGGTCCCAGAGCTCAATCCCTCTGCCAGAGCCCCAAATCCCCAGGGAAGAGGGATGATGCTGATGATGATGATGATGGGTTTGGGGTTGCAGTTTGGAGGGAAAGGTTTTTAATCACACCTGGGTTCCTTTGAGAAGTCCTGAGGAGGCTCCTGCGGGGGTCAGGACAGGGAAAAGCACCAGAAAATCCTTTGTTTAGTTCTTAAGATTAAACTTGGGCTGAGCTTTGGGCCTGGGGAGCAGAGGGAATTCCCAACATCCACCTGCCCTGCTCTCTGTTGGGAAGAGAACTCAGACTCAGGGGGCACCTGGATTTATCCTGTGCAGAAGAACCTGAGCACAGTGCCTGGGAGAGTGGCCCAGCCCTGGAAAAGCTCTTCCATTATTCCCACCTTCCAAGGGGATAAATTGCAGGGGCCTGGCCCAGCTGCTCTCAGGATGGCAGAGCTGCAAACCACAAGCTGTGGGGCTGTGTTCAAACAGCACAATTCAATGAACTTTGGGATTCTTTGTGCATGACAAACTCCAGGTCAGCAGGAAGCCCAAATTTCCCTTATTAAATTTTGTTTCTTTCTGCTGGAAAGAAGAAAAGAAACCCCTTTTCCATCGTGGTGCTCACTGAGTGCCTGAGATTGGCTAATCTGTCAGGGAACTGGAGCTAAAAGAAATCCATATCCCAGTTATTAGCCCCCAGAGAAGAGGGTTAGGAAAGAAATCCTGATCAGGCTTTCAGAACATGAATCTCATTCCTAAGCCTGCTAAGATGTGAGAGTGGAAAAAGCCCCAGAACTTCTTAGAAATGCTGAGAACTGAGCTTGCATTCACAGGATCCTGGAATGATTCAGGCTGGAAAAGGCCTCAAGGATCATCCCAGTGCCACCCCTGCCATGGCAGGGACACCTCCCACTGTCCCAGAGCTGCCAGGGATCCAGGGGCAGCCCCAGCTGCTCTGGGCACCTGTGCCAGGGCTGCCCACCCTCCCAGGAACAATTCCCAGTTCCCAATGTCCCATCCATCCCTGCCCTCTGGCACTGGCAGCCATTCCCTGTGTCCTGTCCCTCCATCCTTGTCCCCAGTCCCTCTGCAGCTCTCCTGGAGCCCCTCCAGGCCCTGCCAGGGGCTCTGAGCTCTGCCTGGATCCTTCTCCTCTCCAGGGGAGCACCCCCAGGTGTCCCAGCCTGGCTCCAGCCCTGCAGCAGCTCCGGAGCCTCCTCTGGAGTTGTTTCAGCAGCTCCAATTCCTCCTGGAGTCACAGGAACCCAGGGAAAGCTGTCCTGGCTTTTCCTGCCCCTCCCTGGCTGTCACCTGTCCCAAGGGATGCTCACTGGGGATACCAGCCCAGGCTGGGGAGCAGCTCCTCCACCCCAAGGGGTCTCTGCAGCCAGGGGGACTCAGACTGAGCCCCTTGGACAAGGCAAGGAGCAGGAGGAGGAAGAGGAAGAGGAGGAGGAGGAATAGCCTGGAAAAGCAGCTGTGTGTGCATGGCAGGCACAGATGTCCAGGAACTCGGCTGAAAAGTTTTCCCATGCCAGTGAATCTCCCCAGATTCTTTCCCTGGAAATGAAGGTAATGAATGGAAATATGGAAATGTAAATACGTCAGGGGCAGCCTCCAACTCTCATCTCCTGCCTTGCAAAAGCAGCGGGAAAACACAGCCAGGAACAACTTGAAAAGACCCAGCCTGAGGAGAAGGGAAAGGTCACTGAATACCAATAATTAAACACCAGCCCCTTGCTCCCCAGAGCCCCTCCACACCCAGCTCCCCCCAGCCGAAGGCTGCCAATTAAACCCCATCACTGGCTCCCCAGCTCCCTCCCAGGCAGGCATTGTCTCTGCTGCAGACACAGCCAGAGCTCTTTGTGCTTCCTCCAGGCTCTTGTGAGAGCAGGAGAAATATTTGGCCTCTCCTTTTCTAAATTGTGCCTACAGATTTCAGAGTTCTGTCTCTCAAATCTACCTGCTGCATATAAATCATTGCTTTGTTGGAAATCCTGCCTATTTATAGGAGGCTGTGGAATTAATCCATCAGGAGAACCAAAATGGCTTAAGATCCAGCTGAAATCCATGGAAATAAGGTGGCTGGAAGTTTAACCCACAGATCTGGAGAGTGTTAATTCCCAGAGCAAACCTTGAGCATTTTGAAAGTCAATACAAAAATAAAAGTGGAATTTGTCCACGAAATGAGGGGGAAATCGGGCTCTGCTCCCAGGGAACAGAGACAGAACAAGAGGACACAGCTTCAAGTTGTCCCAGAGGAGGTTTAGATTGGATATGTGGGAAGATTTCTTCCTTTCCAGCCCTGGCACAGCTGCCCAGAGCAGGGGTGGAGTCCCCACCCCTGGAGGGATTTAAAAGCCCTGTGGATGTGGCACTTGGGGACACACTTGGGTGGCCTTGGCAGTGCTGGGGGACTCGGTGGTCTCAGGGGGCTTCTCCAACCCCAGTCATTCCATGATTATGGTACCATGGAAAGCCCCTCCAGCCTCACAGCCAAGTGCCACAGCTCAGCCTGAACCAGGGAGCAGAGGGAGCCAAGGTCAGGGTGGCTCCTGGTCCCGTGGTTATCACTGCGCTGATAAATCTGTTTATATCCCAACACAAAGATACTCCTGCCACTCCAGCTGCTATCTGGGAGCTGTGGCCTCTCCAAGATTCCTGAGCTGTCGGAAATCCTGGGATTTGATCCCACCACTTCCCCTCAGGACAGAGTTTCTGCTCCCCCCCTTGCCCAAGCTCAGCCTCTGCAGCTCCAGTGTCAGGCCTGAGTTTGGGCCATCCCTGTGAACGAGCGAGAATTCCCACATTGCTCCAGCAGGAACTGCTGTGCTGGTGCAATCCCAGCTTCCATTTCCCCAAAATGAGTTCCAAGCCCCATTCCCACCCCGGGCACAGAGCAGAGCCCCCCCCTCTGCAGCCCAAAGCAGCAGTGACCGAGGTCCCACACTGCCCACGAGGGATGGAAGGCAGCAGCTCCTCTCCTGGACTGGGGGAGAGAACGTGGAAGATAAAGGTCATCCATGGAATCATGGAAAGGTTTGGGAAACTGAAAGTTCATCTCATCCCACCCCTGCCATGGGCAGGACTCCTTCCCCCAGGCCAGGGGGGAAGATCCAGTTCAAAATTTCCTTTTGGATGATGGAAAAAAGGAGGGAGAAGCTCCAAAGAAGCCCAAAATTTATTCCAGGGGAAGGAATCCCTGAAGACATTTCAATCAGGAATTAGTGAGTCTCACCCCCCGTGTGGGCTCTGAACAGCAGCCAGGAGCTTCCACAGGTCTGGTTTAGCAAGGCTCAGCCTGACTCAAGCTAGGCCAGGATGGGGTGAAGAAGAACTGGCTTTGTTTTCACCTGGGCACAGGTGGAGGGAATTTTCTTGGGATAACTTTATCCCTTCCTTCATAAATCCACACCCTGCCAAGGCTCCCTTTGAGCTGCACAGTTTCCATCACCTGAAACCTCCCTGGCTGATCCCATGGCTCTGATCTGTCCCACCCCACCCCTGACCATCTCCCCTGGTGGGACTCGGGTCTGCTCAGGGTTTGTTTCAGCTCCTACAGCTAAAATGATTTCTGTTCTCCTGCAGCCACAGAAATGGGGCTCTCCTTTCTCCAAAGGAAATGCATTTTTCCATCACTTCCTGAGCTCTTTGAGTGTTAATTTTATAATTTTATCCATAATTAATGCACAGGATCTCTCCCCTTCCCTTCATTTGTAAATCTGGCAAATCAACACTTCCCACCCAATATTTCTCTTTCTTGGCTTATTCGGGCTCCTCCTCAGGAGGAACTTCCCAAAACAAAGGAACAACTGCCCTGGCTAAACCTCAAGGGGAAGCCATGGGAAAAATCCCAAGAATGGCTGGGTTAGATTGGGTGTCAGGAAGAAATGTTGGGAAGGAATTCCTCCCTGTGAGGCCCTGGGATGGATTTCCCAGGGCCTCTGTGGGTCCCTGGAAGTGTCCAAGGCCAGCTCGGAGCAGCCTGGGATGGTGGAAGGTGTCCCTGGATGGAATGAGATGATCTCCAACCCAACCCATTCCAGGATTCCATAGTTTTAATACAGGCCCTGCATTCTTCCTCTTCTCCAAGCATTCCCCTTCCTGTTCTCTGATCCCAGGAACTGCACATGAGAGGAGCAGGATGTGCTCTGGAGAAGCCAACACTCCCCAGCACCATTCCAAGGCCCAAAGCCTTGGATATTTCTATATATTTGTTTATATTTTATTTATAGATTTATATATCAGGGGATATTTTAATTCCTATATACAAATATTGACCTGTAGGTTGATCCCAGAGCCACGGTTAAACGATTAAAAACCACAATGAGATTACAGAGAATAAATTCTGTGTAAACCCAGAATATTTGTGTGTAGGTGAGACCACAGAACGCAGGATTTGAAGAAGCAGAATATAAAATTATCTCTAGATTCCCACAGATTCCATAGACTATCCACCCTGGAAGACCACATGGACCACAGCAGCCAAAGACTCCAGCCCTGAACTCCACCAGCGGATCTTTACCCATAAAATGAGGTTTTGGTGCCGTATCCCAGCCCCATTCCTCCTCCCAAGAGGAAATGCCTCTGGGATTCCCCTGGGCTCTCCCTGTCCCCCTGCCCTGGCCCAGCAGAGGCAGCAGCAGCTGCTCCATCTGCTCATTAAAACGCAACAGGGAGAAGGTGCCGAGGTGGCACCATGGAATCGCTCCAGCGAGGGACGTTTTAGGGACTCGTTAATCTTTAAAGGAAAATTGAGGTTCATCAACACCTGAGAAGGAAAATAAACCAGGACAACGGGAAATTTTCCATCCTTTCCCCACCCTGTCCCCACAGTCCCGCTCGGAGGCGTCGCGGGGGTGCCTCAGATCAAACTCTGAGCAGGGAAGATCAGAGAAGGAAATATTCAGCAAACCCACAGCTCCAAGAACACCCTTATCCATGTTCCCATCCAGCAGCTGCTTCTCAGCCTGGAAAAGTCCTGATTTCCAAGCTTTTGTGCCCACCAGAAGTGCTGTGATCCGGACAAACCCTTGGCGTACTCACCAAATCCACGAATGGCGGCGATTGGGTAAAATATTAATATTTAACATCTTCCCAGCTGATCCTTCTCCTCTATCATCCAAAAAGAGTCAGGACATGTCCTGCCAATTCCCAACTTGGGTCCCTCTGGAGGTGGCTCAGTGGCACGGAGATGTTTTCCAGGAGTTTTTATTCTTTGGGATTACATGGCAACTCCCCTTGCAGGTGGATGCCACTTTCCAGAGGAATGCAAATGCCTTGGCAAGCAAAAAGTGGGGGTGCCTGTGGAACAGCCTCTATGGACTCCCAAATTTCTTCATTTCTAGCAGGAGAAAGAAAAAATAAATCTATTTCTGGCACCCCCCCCTTTGACTGCAGCTTCCTGCTCTCATTTGTAAAATCCCTTCCAACGATCCTGAGACAGCGGGGGGGAAAAAGCCTTTTCCGAGCTGCAGCAACATCCCCTTTTTGCCGTTCCTCCTTTCCAGGTCACATCCCTCCTTCCTCCGGAGCCGAGGCAAAGTTTTGTGACGCTGCAGAAGCCCCGCCGGCGGGGCCCTCCCGCGGAGCATCCACCGGGATGAGGTCGGGGCTGCAGCAGGGACGCGGCTCCAGCCGCGGGGTTACGGGGCGGGATCGGGCGGCAAAAGGCCTGGAATGTCCATCCCGCCCGGCAGGAAGGGCAGGAGAGGCGCCGGCTCCCTGCCAGGGGTCACCGCCAGCAGAGAGGGGAGTGCCCCGCGCTGCTGTCCCTCCTCTGTCCCCGCTGTCACCCGGGCGCGGGGCTGCGCCGCCCAGCCCCGTCCATCCCCATCCAGGTGCTGCTCCTGCGGGAAAAGCGCGGAGCCGGGACCGCGCCAGCCGCAGCCTCGCCCCGCGCGGCGCCGCCGGGTTTCTGAGCGTGTGTGTGCCTCTCTGTCTCTGCATAAAATGGAATTTTACAAGATTTACAAGATCTAAATCCCGCCGCTCCACATCAAACCCGACGCGGCTCCCTGGTGCAGCGAGACGTCAGGGGTGGGTGGGAGATGGGGCCGCATCCGCCCGGGAGCGGCTCCCGAAATTCCGGCCCCCCCCGCGCCCCCGCCGGAGCCGGGAGGGGACCCGGGGACAAAGGGAGGGCTGGGAGAGCCGGGGATGGAGGGATGGAGGGACGGAGGGATGGAGGGAGGGAGGGAGGGATGGAGGGATGGATGGATGGGAAGGAAGCCGCGCTGGATCGGGAATACTGGCAGGGCTCTGCCCCACCCGCACCTTGCGGGGGTGACAAAGGGGACCCGATGGCGCCTCCTCCCCTCGGGAAGGACAAAGTTCGGCGGCACCGGACGCGCAGCAGGCACCGGAACATTCTCCCTTCCCCGGGTTCGTTTGTTTGTTTGTTCTCCCCCTGAAGTCTCCAAACGTTTCACCTTGACAACCACAGGAAGGGATTTTATCCATCAGCTGGAATCGAAGGTGTCGGGAAAGGGGGATAAAGGGGATTTTTACAGCTGATGGATTTGTACAGGTGATGGATAAATGGCATTTTATAGATGATGGATAAATGGGATTTCTAGAGGTGATGGATAAATTTCATCAGCCATCAGTGATCCACAACATTCCCTATTCCCAAAGCAGCAGGAGGGGACAGCAGGGACAGAGCAGGGGTCACCCCACGGATCTCAGAGGATCCACAATTCAAGCCCCCCTCCCTGCAGTAAACTCCAAGTTGGAAAGGCAGAACGAGGAGCTGTTTCAGCAATTAAGATGCCAAATCCAATTTAAAAATCCAGGGAAGGGGGAGAGTGGCAGTGTCATTCCATCCCCACTCAGACTCCCCAGCTGCTCTGACACACTCAAAGCTCAGGAAAAGCTTTTCCAGACTGGGAAAACTGTGTGGTTCTCTCCTCTGACTGGGAGATGAGACATAAATCCTTATTTTTATTCTATTGACGTTACTGATAAAAGGATTTAACAAATCTATAAAAATAGGGGCAAATCAAAGGTATAAGGGAAAGATCAGGAGGGAGCATGGATGATCATTATTCCAAAACTTTGCACCTCTCCTTGGCTTTGCTCCATCTCCACTTTGGTTTGGCAGGAGACAGTCTTATTCACAGGGGTGAAGAATTTTGTGTAAACCATGGAATTCTGCTTCTTATCCATGAAAAAGGTGCCCAGTATCCATGGGTGGAGGTAAATAGACAGATACACAGACAGGTCCAAATAATGGAATCATGGAATGGTTTGGGATGGAAGGGACCTTAAACCCACAGAATCATGGAATGGTTTGGGATGGAAGGGACCTTAAAGCCACGGAATCATGGAATGGTTTGGGATGGAAGGGACCTTAAACCCACGGAATCATGTAATGGTTTGGGATGGAAGGGACCTTAAATCCATGGAATCATAGAATGGTTTGGGATGGAAGGGACCTTAAACCCATGGAATCACAGAACGGTTTGGGATGGAAGGGACCTTAAATCCCACCCCATTCCATGGCAGGGACACCTCCCACTGTCCCAGGTGCTCCAAGTCCCAATGTCCAGCCTGGCCTTGGGCACTGCCAGGGATCCAGGGGCAGCCACAGCTGCTCTGGGAATTCTATTCCAGGGCCTTCCAACTCTCCCAGCCAGGAATTCCTTCCCAGTTTCCTCTCTAATTCCACTCTCTGGCAGTGGGAAGCCATTCCCTGTGTCCTGTCCCTCCACCTTCCATGCCTGGAAACCCCCACCCTGTGGAATGAACATCTGCACATTCTCCTCATTGCTCTTGGGGAAAAAGCCAGAATGAATTCTCTGCTAATTATGGAGCAGCCACTTCCATGAGCTGTTGGTTTTTCCAACCCCAACATGCTGAGTTTGTGCCTTTTCCCTCCCTATTCCCATTTTTCTGGCGTCTCCCTTCACAATCCAGCCTTTCCCAGCATCCCAAATTTGACAGGGGGAATTGCAGGGAGCGGGGCAGTAATCACAGGGTGCTGGCTGGGAAGGAGAATAATCATTCCCTGGCATTTTCCTCCTGGAGTTTCTTAGACAGTTCAGTAATTATCCCGAGTGAAAACCCAGGAATTGCAGGATCAACAGGACAGAAACGAATAAAATCCCAGGGCTGGGATCAGAACCCACTGAGCCTCCCTCCCTCCCACTCCCAAATCCCCAAATTGTTCATTTGGATCTCCAGACTCCATGTATTTATTAATTAGCCTTTGCAAGCCGTGCTAACGAGGAGCCTCCTCCCACTGGGCCATCCTGGCAGCCCCAACACTGATGCTCCTCCAGGGAAACTTCAAACATTTCCTGAAAAATCACAGAGAAACCGGAAAAGCAGCCCAGAATGGGGCTTTTTTTCCACATCTTTCAGCAAAGTTACATAAGGCAGCCCCTGCTCTCCTGCTGAAACTCTCCAGGCCCCCAGCGCTCGGGCACCTTCATTCCCTCAGTCAGCAGCAGGGAAGGCTCAGGAATGTTCCCTGTCCTCACAGCAGCCTGAAAAACACCAGCGGATATTTTGGGAATTTCGAGACAAACCAGAAGCACAGAATACAAAAATAAGTTTATTCTGTGTTCTGTCTTCCCAGATTAAAGACCTCCACTGATGTAATATTGGGGTTTTCACCCCAGATAAAGAAATGGGGTTTCACCCCAGATAAAGAAATCCTAAATATGTTTTCAGGGATATTTTTCTTCCCCCTCATTGCTAATTATGGAATAATCAGGATAACACACAACCACCCCAGCTGATCACTAAAAACCACCCCAAAAGGAGCTTCCCCCACGCTGCTCCTGGCATTTCATTGTCTGTTTTTCTCCACAGCATCGACCCTTTCTCAGATATTGAAATTCCTGGGGTTTCTGCCCCTCTGGGGAGCACAAAGACATTTATGGGTTTGGGAAGGCTGCAACTGCTGGGGCTCCTGAGCAGCTTTCCATTCATCCCTCCTTGCTGGCCACGCTGATTGAGGATGATGAAATCCTGATCTGCAATTCTAATTCCCTTCTTTTTCCTGAACAGGCTGCCCAAGAGCTCCAGGAATTATTTTACCAACCCTCACAATAAACACCATTCTCCATGAAGTCCTGAACAATGCACCTATTTCAGATCCCAAAACACAGACCCACTCACAATAATTAGCTCACAAACCCCAATTTTCAGATCAGCTATTTTTCTTCAGAAATTGGGGAATTCTATCCAGCAAATAATGAGCTGTACCAACAGCAGGGGGGCTTGAAACCTGCAGCAGAATTGGTGTGCCAGGTGCTGCATTGTTAAATCATGGAATCCTGGAATGGTTTGGGTGGGAAGGGAACTTAAAGCCCATCCAGTGCCACCTTCCAGGGACACTTCCACTGTCCCAGGTGCTCCCAGCCCCAGTGTCCAACCTGGCCTTGGGCACTGCCAGGGGTCCAGGGGCACCCACAGCAAATCTGGGAATTCTATTCCAGGGCCTGTCCATCCTCCCAGCCAGGAATTCCTTCCCAATATCCCATCTAAAGCTTCCCATTTCCACCTTAAATCCATTCCCTGTGTCCTGTCCCTCCATCCTTGTCCCCAGTCCCTCTGCAGCTCTCCTGGAGCCCCTCCAGGCCCTGCCAGGGGCTCTGAGCTCTGCCTGGATCCTTCTCCTGTCCAGGTGAGCACCCCCAGGTGTCCCAGCCTGGCTCCAGAGGGGCTCCAGCCCTGCAGCAGCTCCAGGGTCTCCTCTGGAGTCATTCCAGAAAATTCCCCTCAGTTTCCAGAGCTCTCAATAAAAACTCTCAGGAAATGGCACAAGCACTCGACGTTTTCCAAAAATGGGATCCCTAAAAGTCATTTTCCAGCAGGACTCTGCCATTTCTGAAGTCCTGCTCTGAACCCACCCCAACCTGTGCTCCACAAATCCAGCCCCAAAGTGCCCCCAGGAGCTTTCACCTTCCCCGGGCAGACACCTCCAGCTCCATCCTTCCCACCAACACTGCCCTTCCCAGCTTCCCATGAACAGAATCCCATTTTCCAGCAGGTAATGCTCTGTCCCAGAAATCCAGAGTGGAAGAGGAGGAGTTCCCAAGCAAACCCTGCACCCAGAGGGGCCAAACTGGGAGCCAGAGCCACCAGACTGGGGTGGGGGGGAGCGGGACAGAGGCAGGGAAAGCTGTACCAGGAGCAGAGGGAAGGACAACACGGGGAAAAAAGAAGGAAAATCATCTCATCCCTGTGAAGTTCCTGAAGAGTTTCCAACAGAATGACTCAACAGCGGCAGCTGCTCCGTGCAGAGGGGTCTGGGGCTCGCTGAGCTGGCAATTAATGAATGTTTGGATCTATTTTCCATCAACACCAGCTCTGCTGACATCCTTCCAGCACAGGCTGATGGAGCACAGGGAACCCAGGGCTGGGAATGAGCAGCTCCCATCAGATTCCCAGGTCCCCATCTGGATTAAATCCTGACCTCCTGTTTTATTGCACCTTCAGGGAGCTGGAATTTTATGTTCCACTTTGGCTCCTTCCAGCCTCTGGAGCTTTCACAGTTTGAGGAGAAGCTGCTGCAGGGATGTGGGCTCCCAGCATGGAAGGGATTCCAGGAGCAGAAACCACCACAAACTTTGGGCCTCAAATGACCTTTCTTTGGTGCTCCACACCTTTGGAACGCAGACATTCCCTCAGGGAGGGAAGCAGCAGTGCTGGCTGTTCCCTGGATGAAATGAGGTGAAAGAACAGGGGGAAGGAAAGTGCTGGAATTCATGGAGCCACTGAGGTTGGAAATGCCCTTCAAGGCCATCGAGTCCCAGCTCTGCCCAACCCCTGCCTTGTCCCCAGCCCAGAGCACTCAGTGTCACCTCCAGGAATTCCCTGGACACCTCTGGGATGGGGACTCCAGCCCTTTCCAAGGCCTGACCACCCTTTCCATGGAGAAACTCCTGCTGATGTCCACCCTGACCCTCCCTCCAGGCCGTTCCCTCTGCTCCTGTCCCTGTTCCCTGGAGCAGAGCCCGACCCCCCGGCTGTGCCCTCCTGGCAGGAGCTGTGCAGAGCCACAAGGGCCCCTGAGCCTCCTTTGCTCCAGCTGCAAATTCCCTGTGGATCAGGACCCCTGTGGGCTCGCTGATGATCCAGGATGAGCCATCTCTCCTATGCAGCATCCTGAGGCTTCCTGAGCTCTCCAAGCTCTGACTGCAGGTCACTCTCCACCAGGGAACCCCTCTGGAGAAGCCAAAGGAATGCCCAGTGTGGAATTCTCGTCCCTCTTCCAGGCCAGGAGGGAAGCTGAGACCCTGGATGCTCCTGGATGAGTACGAAACGCCCACGTGGCATTTCCAGCCCACAGCATCCAGAGCTGGACTTGGATCCAGACCCTGGCACAAAGATCTGGATCTCCAGCCATGGAACAAGGAGCAGGATGGGGGAGGGAGGGCCCTGAGCATCCCAAACCTTCCTGGTTTCCCTGCGCCTCCTCCACTGCGCTGATTTATCCGGGAATAAAATCTCTGCCTCTGGAATAGGTCACAATATTATGACTTATAACCCCCACAGTTTTTTCTTCCCTGTCTCCAAGCCCTGAAGCTGCAGCTCTCCAGAGCTTTCCCATCTCCTGGAGAGGAGCAGGGCTGGAATTTTTACACATTTTGTGTTAAAACAAGCAGCTGACAATTCGGGAGCGCCACTTAAGGAGCGATTTCCTGCCAGGAGCCAGGGAAAGCAGCACTTTCCTCGGATTGCTCCTTTCTCCTCTCCCCTAATGCTCATTCCCAGCACCCCTCAAGTTCCTTGGAGCACAAATCCATCTGCATGGAAATGCTGTACAATGTTTCTCAGAGTTTGTGGCAGGGAGGAAGCCCCTCCTGGGGCAGCCAGGGAAGTTTAATCCCTGTTTTCCACAGGTTTCCCCACCATGGCCATGGTGAATTCCCAGGTGAATCCCAGGAGGAGAAGATCCCAGATCTTTGCAGATGGCCATCAGCAGCTCCTGAAGGCTGTCACCACTGTCCCATCTCCAGGTGTCCCATCCAAAGAAAACCCGGGAACACAAGGAGCCGTGGGGCAGGACAGATGGAAGGGACAGGACAGACCTAATCCTAAAGTCAATCCTAGGGTCAATCCTAAGCAATCCTCAGGACAATGCTCTTCATCCCCCTTCAGCAAACTCTCCAGCCCTGGATTTTCACTCCAAAACAGCTCCTAAACCCTGAAAAGTTGGGAATCTTCAACTTCCCAAATCCCTAAAGGAGCAAAAATATTGGAAAACCAATGAACCTTGGGATTCAGTTTCCCAGATCCTTTGGGTGATGAGGTTGGATGAGGCTGGATCAGGCTGGATGAGGTTGGATGAGGTTGGATGAGGTTGGATGAGATTGGATGAGATTGGATGAGGTTGGATGAGGTTGGATGAGATTGGATGAGGTTGGATGAGGCTGGATGAGGCTGGATCAGGCTGGATGAGGTTGGATGAGGCTGGATGAGGCTGGATGAGGTTGGAGCCTCCTGGGCTGGTGGGAGGTGTCCTGCCCATGGAATGTCAACTGTGAGGTGCCTCCCATCCAAATCTGGCTGGAATCCTGAGATCATTGCCTTGACACACTGAAGCTCCCCTATCAATTCCAAATTAACTCCCCTTGACAGTGGGAGAATTTATTTGTGGGGAATTTTGGAAAGAATTTGAGATGGGATTTTTGAGTTCTTTTTTTTTTTTTTTTTAATATTTTTTATTTTTATATAGGTAGGAAGGGTGAGTTTGGTTTCTATTGTTATAGTATGGTTTAAAAGGTTTTTAGACTTCTTGTTATACTATTTTTAAGGATTTATTGACTAATAAAATACTGTTAATAAGGATATTGATGTTTTTAACTTAATTTTTAAATGTTTTGTTTTATGGACTTATATTATAGTGTAAGTTTTTTTGGTTAATTATGCTATGATATATAAACTTATAGTATTGTATTTTAATTTTTTGTTTATTTTTGTAACTATTTTATTTTTTATATTTTAAACTTTAAAATTTTAAACTTTTAAAATTTAGTTTAATGTAGTTTTGTATTAAATGATAAATTTACATTTTTGTTTTTAATACTTAAGTTTAGAAGTTTTTTCTGAAGTTTCAGATTAAATCTTGTGTTTAATTTTAAGCTTTGGTTTACCGGCTAAAAGCTTTGAGAGTATTTTGCATTTTGGATTCTAACAGACAGCAGTTATTTTTCCATGGAAAACAACTCCCATTCCAACCCCCAGCAGCACATTAATATTCCTTTCTCCCTGCACTCAGCCAAGCCAGGAGATTTTGGCATGCTGCAAACTGTGAACATTGACAACAGCACTAATTTTTAAATAATTTGGGAAGAGTGGAAGTGCCAGAACGTTTCCCAGAGTTAACCGCACGCAGTTAAGCTGAGCTTTGTTATGCAGAGCCTGGTAGGGAAAAACAGAGCCTTGGAGCTGCTCCGTTGGGAATAAAAGTGGATGTTCCTTCAAATTCCACCTGGGCGCACCTGCTCTCCAAGCAGGCTCAACAGGAAACCTCAAAAATACAAAATAATGGCTTTGGGGAGTCCCTTTGGATCTGGTGGGAAGTGCTGCTCCCAGAGCAGCGTTCAGGGGGGTTCAGGTCCTTTGGGGGATTTCATCCCAATTCCCAGAACATTCCACATCACACAGCCACACATGGTGAATGTCTGAGTTTAACTGGAATGGAATGGAGTGGATTTAACTGAAATATTGAACTATAATTCCTCATCACTTACGTCCCTGACCCTCTAAACATCCTTATCTCACAACAGGCAGAAGAGAGGCTCTTCCCAAAGTTTTCCCAAAACAAAACTCTCCCCTCACACAAAAATGTTTGGACTCTGCCATCTGGAGTCTTTCCAAGTTGTTTGCCCATTCCTCTGATTTTCAGACAATCTTATTGCTCCCATTTCCCTAATTTTCAGGGGAATGGTGATGGAATTGGGAAGCCTCTCCCCTTGGTATTGCTCTGACCTTTCCCACATCACACCTGAAACACATAATAACAACTATTCCCAAACTGTTCCCAACATCCTGGAATCCTGGAATGGTTTGGGTTTGGAGGGATCTTGAAGATGATCCCACTCCACCCCTGCCACGGCAGGGACACCTCCCACTGTCCCAGGCTGCTCCCAGCCCTGTCCAGGACAATTCCAGGGATCCAGGGGCAGCCACAGCTGCTCTGGGAATTCCATCCCAGGGCCTCCCCACTCTCGCAGGGAGGAATTCCTTCCCTAAATCCCATCTATCCAGAGTGCAAAATCACTCTGACTTCCTCATTTACTGTGATAATTTATTTGTGGCAATTTTTTTGAAGTAATTTGAGATGGGATTTTGGAATTATTTTTGATAATGTGGTTTATTTTTTTATTTCTTATATAGGTAAGAAGGGTGAGTTTGGCTTGTATTTTTATAGTATGGTTTAGAAGGTTATAAGATTTTTAGTTATAATATTTTTAAGGAGTCATTCACTAATTAAATACTGTTAATAAGGATATTTATGTTTTTGACTTAATCTTTAAATATTTTGTTTGATGGACTCATGCTACAGTGTAAGCTTTCTTAGCCAATCATGCTATGACACACAAACCCACAGTGCTACATTCTAAACTCTTTGTTACCTTTGTATTTACTTTGATTTTCTATATCTTAAACTAAAACTCAAAACTTTCTTTTATTTAGCTTAACACGTCTCTGCTTTAAACTAGAAATCCACATTCTTGCTCCTGGCACCTCAGTTTGGGAGCCTTTCCCAAGGTCTCAGATCAAACCCTGGGTTTAATTCCAAGCTTTGCTTTACAGGCCCAAAGCTCTGAGAGTTCCCTACATTTCAAATTCCAACAATTTCCTCTGGAATTTAATATTCCAGGAGAAAGCGGAGCTGGGATTCATCCCAGGGGTGTCACTCCAGCTGCAAACGTGGCTCCTGCAGCCCCACATCTTCCAAGGGCCCTGCAGCACAAAGTGACCCCATGGAGCTGACGGGGATGGGGCCAGCAGCCCTTCCATGCAATTCCAACAGCAGCTGCATCCAAACACTGCCAGGGCCAGGGTGCTGTCCCAGAGGTGATGTCCCCATCCCAATCCAGGTGCTGTCCCAGAGGTGATGTCCCCATCCCAATGGTGGGCACAAATCCTGAGCTAAGCTCTTAATTCTCCACTGTAATTTGCCAAAACAAGGGGTGGGTAAATTATGAACCCAAACACTGCTTCTGTCTTTACCTACAGCCAAAAATTCCTGTCTTTTCCACAATGTCCCAGCAACTCCTGTGGGAATTACAGCATGATTCCCATTCATCAAGCACATTAATCTGGAAGCTGGGGGTAACAGCTCTGGATCACTGGGGAAGGGGCTGATGGTTCTGCAAACCTTGTGGAAGAGGTTCCACTGGGACTTCTGAGAGCCAGAGGGAAGCTTGGGAGGAGGATCCATGCTCACCCCTGAAAGAATCTCCTACCAAGGTTATTGACATAGAAACCAAGAGAGAGAAGGATAAATAAGAGAAACCTGCAGCTATTCCAATGAGCACTTTGTTTGTCTCATGACCAATGAGTAAAGTGTAAACTTCTGAGTTTTGTAAGAATGTATAGAAGTGTACACGCCGTGATAAAAGCAGTTTGAGCCCTTCTGGAAATGGAGTGCATCTGTACTGTCTCCATCTCCGCTGGGGCAGGATCTGATGGATTCCCTGAGCCCTCTGCCTTGGGAGCAGCTCTGGCACTGCTGGCACAGCTCCCACCCTGGGCTGTCCCTCGGCCCCTGCCCTCTCCCAGGAATGGTGGGGGCATTTTCCTGCAGGAGCCCTGGATGCACGCGGAGTGCAGAGCGTTTGTTTCCTTGGAAACAAAACCCTTCCAGCCTCCAGCACACACAATCCTCGGGAAAAGAAAACTCTGTCATTAAACCCAAGGCCTGGATATTTTTAGCCCCCGAGATGTGAAATTCCAACTGTTTTATTAGGAATAGAACCCAAGGAAAACACACTTATCTCGATTATTGGAGGAGGAAATCTTTGTATCCACCCAAACAATAAACCCACGGACTTGTGCTGAGCAAAAGAATTGCTTGGCCTTTGGAAATCAAAATAATTTGGAATATTTGGATTTTGGGATGCTCTGGGCCAGGGTCAAAAGAAAAACTTGAGGTGAGGAACAAGAAAACCCTCAGGTGACAAAGCTGAAAAATCAGGAGGGAAAATGGATTAATTCCCTGGAGGTTGAACTTGATCCTGGAGCTCTTTTCCGACCCTAATGATTCTGGGATAATGGAATTAGATCAAGGAATTGGAGAGTTTAATTGAAAATATATTGGCCAACCCTTTGTGCTGATGATGCAGGTGGTTCTGGAGAAAATCTCTGTAGCATTGCAATTAAAGAGGTGCCAAAGGATTTCTATTTAAAAATCACCTGAAAAGACCAAGTTGGAAGAATTCACCCTGAAATGTAAAAGAAATCACCCTGAATTGTAAAAGAATTCACTCTGAATTTTGAAATAATTCACCCTGAAGTTTAAAAGAATTCACTCTGAAATTCTACTGTGAAGTTGCTGTTTTCTCCAAAGAAGAAATATCAAAAATTACGGAATTATTTCTTCTCTAAATCCGTAATTTTGAGTCATTCTCCAGCCCCATTGTTGGGTTTGATCCTTGGATACTTTCCTAAATTCCAGGGTATTTTTGCTGTGCACTGAGCAGATCATCAAACATTTCTGCTACATTTGACTGTTGGGCTGCTCGGGGAAATAAAACATTAAAAACAAATTTATCAAATTAAAAACCAGATGAAAAACAGGAGTTACAAAATTGTAACTTCATGTTCCACGCAGCAAGAAAGAACCCGGGAGTGAAATTCTTCCACAGCCCCCAAGTTTTATTTGTTCTCTGGAGATTCTTCCCTTGGATTTGGATGGATTTTCCTTTTCCTTGTATAAATGTTTGGAAATGAGGAAGATTTATCCTCTGCCTGTCCCGTTTTTGGATTAAACATTGCATTTTAGGGGTTTTTTTCCACCATAAATAGAGGAATTTTCAATCAAAGGAAGCATCCTGACATTCTGAGTTGAAGCAGTTGAGGTGAAGCACAGGGCAGGGAATTTTCATCTTTTATGGATAAAGATTATTGTGCTTGATGTTGAAAATGAGCTTAAATTTCTTGTTAAAACAGAGTTTTAATCTCTTCATCACCAAAGAAGTGTCCTGGGAACCATCCCAGCTACTGAGAGGAATCAGACCTGGAATGACCATTTGAAGATATAAAACTCCACTGAAATTCTGATTTTTATTTTTATTTTTTTTGGAAGGATGGGGTGCTGAGCTGCTGGAATGTCAGGAATTCCCACAGGATCTGTTGTGCCACGGATGACTTCATCTGGAAGTCAGATAAAACCATGGATACGCAGGGAAGGGAAATGTGGATCCTGGAAGAACAAAACCAGGATCCCTTTGGCTCAGTTCAGCCACTGGAGTTGATTCCCTTTGAAATATCAGGAAAAATTCCTCCCCCAGAGGAACTGGAACAGCTCCCCAGGGAATGGGCACATTCCCAAACCTCCTGAGTTTGGAGAACACTCTCAGGGATGCCCAGGGTGGGATTTTGGGATTGTCCTGCAGGGCAGGACTTGGATCAATTATTCCTGTGTGTCCTTCAACACTCAGTATATTCCCTGATTTCATCATTTTTGCACATATTCCACTCAAAAATCCAAATTTTTCCAACAACTCTCCCAAAATCTCCAATGGGAAGCTCTGAAACCTCCAAGGCTTTGCCACTCCAAGGAGCAATTCCAGGGGGGAGCAGACTCAGCAGCAAAATTATTCCTGAATTTAGGAGAACAAACACTTGGCCTGAGCCTGACTTTTTTTCCCAAGTTTTCCACATGAAGAGCCCACCTAGAAAACCCCAATATTGGTGTGTTTAGCTAAAACTGGGAAAATCCAGTTTTTAGGCCAGGGAATGTTTAATTTTTTGGGATTTGGAGAGCAACTGGAAACCGTTTTGTCTGGAAATGGGACCAAATTCTTAAAATCAGAATCAAACAAGTCAGAATCAGATTCCAGTTAACAAAATCAGATCCCAATTAATAAAATCAGAAGGAAACCAATGGGATGGGATCCCTCCCCAAGGAAAGAGTCACCTCTGGATTAATGAGCTGCTAATTGGACACGACAGGAATTCCACCCAGGGGGCTTCCAGTGGCCCTAACGAGGCTGAGGGGGGTAATTAATTAATTAATTAATCTCCCTGCAGCCCCTCACTGCCATTGCAGCTGCCATGAATTATTCAGTTGGTCGGACATATCCGCCTTCAGATGGATTTCAGTCCCAATTTTGATGAGGAATTTTGTCCTCCCTGTGTGGAAAACTGAAATGGGGAATTTGTTGTGTTTTCAGCTGGTTTGCTCCATTTTTAACTCTTTCTATCTGAGGGAAGCTAATTAATCTAATTCCCTTTGAGTCCAATTAACTCCTGTTGGAACATCACAGAATCTTGGAATGGGTTGGCCTGGAAGGACCCTAAAGCTCCATTCCCACCCCAGGGACACCTCCCACTGTCCCAAACTGCACCATCCTGGCCTTGGGCACTGCCAGGGATCCAGGGGCAGCCACAGCTGCGCTGGGAATTCCAGCCCAGCCAGGAATTCCATCCCAAAATCCCATTTAACCTTTCAGGTCAAAGCCTATCCCTGGAAATCTGCCCCAGAAAGGCTGAAAATTAGGGACTGATCCATCAGGAATGGTTGGAGATGTGGCCAAAGGCAACTGCTGGGATTCTGAGGAAAACTCCTGTTTTCCTAAAAAATAATCCCACAGAATGGATCCCTGTCTCCCAGTCAGCGCTGGAGCAATGGAACACTGGTTAATAAATTCCACTTTTCCAGATTAAATTCCAAATTTCCCCACCCACATCCATGAAATCCAGCTCTCCCAGCATCCTTTGAAGGGCTGGCTTTGCTAATTGCCCTGGCTGCTCGTTAGGGAGTTAATTAGGAATTTCACCCAGCTAGACGCTGTAATTTACAATTACAATGTCCATAACATCCATCCATAACACGCTGTTCTTAGTACAGAAAATGTGCCATGAATATTCAAAACATTCCTGGGAGCAGCTCCTAAAATGGATGGAATTCCAGGAAACTCAATCCCAGGAAAGGGATCCACATCCATCTGCAGCTTCCCTTTCCCAGGAATGTTGTTCACCTGTCTCAGGTTCTGTTTTTGCATTCACCCAAAACCTCTGGATTCCACCCCTATTTTGTGGGATCCTCTAATTCCCACCCCAATTTTGTGGGATCCATGAATCTGGCTTCTCCAGCCACTCCCAGGATCCCATGGAATCTGTCAATTCCCAACGTTTGGGATGAGTTGCTGCACTTTGAGCAGGAATTTCCAGTTAAATCTAAACAAAATCTTCAAGAATAAACCATAACCTCTTCTATTTTTTTTGTTGGTGACAATTTCATGGCATGAAATGAATATTTTATATTAATTTAATTATTCCAAACAATGAAATTCCAGATAAAATGATGGAAACCGCACACAAGGAAAACATCTAAACAACTCCCAAACCCCAAATCCTGCTCTTTCATCACAAGTTTTTATATCCAAAGGAATTTAAAACCAAATAATTTGATGTGAACTGGGAAGTGGAAGGTAAAAACCAAGATTAAACAACACTTCCATACTAAAATTAAATAAAGTTTATATTTTATGGGAAAGCACAAATACTCAATTCCAAAGCCAACATCTAAAATGAATTTAGAGCCTTTTCCAGAGGCAAATCCTATCCCAAAATCCACATACATCCTGATCCCCTGGCTGGTCACTCAGACAACACCACAAAACCAAAATTCCTCATTATTTTTTGGGATTCTGGGCGTGTTTGCTCCCGTTCCACAGGAACCTGCTGCATTTGGGAGGCACCAGCTCCGTGTGGGAGGCAGCAAATGGGATTGTGAAGCTTCCGTGCAAACAGAACACAAAGGAATGAAAATAACAGCAGGGATGAGGTGCTTTTTTTTCCCAGTGTTTTTCCAAGAGGGGATCAGCTCCCAGAGGAATACAGGTCTCCTGGGTGGCACCTTTAATTTGGGAAGATCCTTGAAATAATGGCAGCTTCTTCCCATGGCTGGAATGTTGTCCAGGCTGGCTGTCAGGATGGGTTATTTGTGAATTTGGGATCCCCATCCCTGGAAGTGTCCAAAGCCAGACTGGAAAGGGTTTGAAGCACCCTGGGATGGTGGAAGGTGGCAGGATGGAATGGGATGGAATTGAATTCCCTTTCAACCCAAACCATTCTGGAATTCTTTGGAGAGACTCGATGGTCTTGGAGGGCTTTTCCAGCCTCGGTGATTCTGGGTTTCTGGAATTCACAGACAGAAAGCATCCTGAAATTTTCCAAATATTCCTTCCAAACTAACACAAATATAACTCCTCAGCTTCCAGGGAAGCAGCAGCTGGGACAGCTGGAGATTAAATGGTTCGCTTGGAATTTAGAATACAAAATTCTAGATGGGCTTCCTGCAGCACAGGGCTGGGAAAGGGCTGGAATTGCAGCTGACTGATCCGATGGAGTGATGGGGAAGCGAGGCAGGGGTTTGCTGTGCACCTTGCAGGGATATTGAATCATTTCTTTCCCATAAAAGATGAAAGAGTTTCAGCTGGAGATTAAAGACATCACCAAAGGCCTCGATAATAACAAAAATAAAGTTTCTTTTCCACCTGACGTCTCCGATCCCGGAATTTGCTGAGCCTGCTAAGGGACACATTCCCCTTCCCAAGGGAAAATGGGTTGTTCCTCTGGATATTGCAATATTCACCTCAGAGTTCTCAGAACAAACAGGAAAGGTTTGACTTCATAAAAATGGGATTTGCTGGGCACAATGACAAAGCCACTGCTGCTGTCCCTGATTTGATTCAGATAACACCAAAATGAGATTGGGAACACAGAGAGATCCCTGGAATGACAACTTAGCTCCAAACCTCCGCTTGTTCCCGTGGTTCCACAGATCCCGAGGAAGGAGCAGGTGGAAAAGAGCCCACTTTATCAGGAGCAATGGTCCCACGGGCACCGCTCCAGGAATTCCAGATTTATGGAGCTTCCCAGGGCCTGAAGGGGCTCCAGGAGAGCTGCAGAGGGACTGGGGACAGGGGATGGAGGGACAGGACACAGGGAATGGCTCCCAGTGCCAGAGGGCAGGGATGGGTGGGATATTGGGAATTGGGAATTGTTCCTGGCAGGGTGGGCAGGGGCTGGGATGGGATTCCCAGAGCAGCTGTGGCTGCCCCTGGATCCCTGGCAGTGCCCAAGGCCAGGCTGGATCCCTGGGACAGTGGAAGGTGTCCCTGCCCATGGATGGGATGAGCTTTAAGGTCCTTCCCAACCCAAACCAGTCCGGGATGGGAAAATCTCCAACTGCACCAAATGCCAAAGGGGAGTCTGAGAAAAAACTTCCCAAGCCACCAAGAATTACATAAAAATTGGGAAACATTGGGCAGAAAACTCTGCCTAAATTAGGGATAAATGAATGGTTTTGAACAGGCTCCTTCCCAGCCAGCTCCTGCTTCCACAGGGCAACATCCATGATCAAAGCACGAATTCCCAGCTGGAGATTTCCCAGTGCTCCTCCCATTTTTGGGGCAGAGCTCTCCCTGCCCTGATTTGGGAGCAGAATGAAACCAACTCATGTCGTGGGTTCAGCATCAAGGAGCAGCAGGAACATCCCAAATTCCAAGGCTGATTCCCTCCCTGACCTCATCAGCCCAAACCCACCTCATCTCCCAGCACAGGAAACCCTTTGTGCCCTCCCCACAATCCATTTGTTTGTGTTTTTCCAGGAATAAGGACAGGAAAGGGGAATGTTCTACCCGTCAGAATTTTCCCTGGCCTTTCCAAGTCCTTCACTCCAGCTCTCCACCACAAACTCTGATTTTCCCTGCAGACCTCCAGGACAAACTCTGCTCCTGGCCACACGTCAGCAGTTGCCAACTGTGGGATCTCAGCACATCATTCCTGATGTCCAGAGATGCCAAGAGAACCCTTGGGGGTCTCGAAAATCCTGGAATGTTGCCAGAAGTGTCTAGTAGCTTGATTTTGATCCATCCACAGAAATAACAAGAGTTTGAAGACAAGAGAATCACTTTAGAGTAAAAGGTGTAAAAGGGACACATTTAGAAAGTGAAATATAGACTTTAAGGTTTTTGGGTACAGGGGGGTTATGGAGACAAGATGGAGGGATCAGGGCGTGTCTCGTCCTTCTTCTTCCTTCTTCTTGTCCTCCATCTCCTGTGGTGATGTTGGCATTTGGGGATTGGTTTATGGTGAAGGTGCACTTGCTAACATGGGTAAAAAGCATTGGGAAATAAAGGTAAATATTATGTACGTAGATATTAGTATAAAAAGACATGACCGCCCCGTGGGTGGTCAGAGAGTGCCTGTGACTGCTTGCAGATCAGACCTCTGTTAGGCAGACAGAAAATTTTGTAGATAAGAAATAATAAACAACCTGAAGACCGAAAAGCTGAAGAGTCCAGACTCGTCCTTTAAAACGCGTGCCACCCAAGAACCACACTACCCGTGTCGGGGCAGAGACAGACAGCCGAACCCGGCAGCCAACTCTGGACTAAACCGGGAATTTGGGAAGCAAATCCCAGTTCCAGTGTGAGGTTTCAGCTTTAAATACCTGCCTTGTCATCCCCCCAGCCCTGCTGACATCCAGGCTGCTCTATCTCCTGCTGATCCACGTTTTCTGCCAGCCCACACACCCGTGGATCCTCCAGCTCCTGGTTTTCCTCTGCTCCGTCATCCTCAGCTTTTCCTGGATCCTCTCACTTCCCCCTTCCTCTTGCTCCAGCAGCTCTGCTATGTAGCAATTCCCATTTTCCCCTCATTTCCAAAATTAAACACGGAGTATTCACGGTTTTGTTTGAGGTTGGATGGGGCCTGGAGCAGTCTGGGATGGAGGGAAGGTGTCACTGCCCAGGGGATCATCCTCAAGGTCCTTCCCAACCCACAAAATTCCAGGGTTCTGTGATTCCAGCCAGGGATTAACTCCATAAATCCAAGTACAAATAGAAACAATCTGAATCCAATTTACAAAAACCAGAGATTCCTGATGCCACTAAAAAAACGGGGGGGGGGGGGGAAATATCCTGGAATGAAAAAAAAAAAAAAAAGGTAGAAAAAATCTTTGTTTTGTCTCCACAGCCTGATTGTTTCCTGCTGAAAAGGAGGAGTTTGCACATTCCTGTTTCTAGAATTCCCAAATCCCCAGCAAGGTCTCACCCTCAATTTGCATGGAAAAAAGCTTAAAAAGAGTAGAAAATAATTATATCTAGTCTGAAAAAGCTGCAATTGTTCTGTAGCTGCCAAAACAATCCCATTCCTTCTTAAATGCCATTTTTCCTGCCTTAATGGACTTATTCTCCTTCAGACTGACAAGCTTTGCCTTCAATTAGCAGGAATTTTAATTGATGGAATGTTTAATGTGGTATTGAGGTGCTTATTTATATCACACTAAATATTTATCAGCTCTCATCAGCTGATGAAGGGAACCAGAGCAGGAAGACAGAGCACAGAAAGCAAAGGTTTTTGGGATAGAGCAGGAAAAATACTGGATTTTCTGGGAATGATTGAGATCTAAACACAATGAATGGATGCAGAGCAGGATCTGGAAGTGAGGTCAGCTCTGAGCCTTTGATTTGAAAAAGGGAATTATGAAAAACTCCCTGGAGTCTGGTGCAGAAAAATGGACAGAAAGCCATAAAAGCAAAAACCAGCTTTTAAGAGCATTTAGCTAGAAATAGAAAAAATCCATTTCCATGGCAGGGGTGGGGCTGGATGGGCTTGAAGATCCTTTCCAGCCAGATCATTCCATGATTCCAGGATTCCATGCTGGAAGGCACCTTCAAGCCCATCCTGTTCCCAACCCGGGCTCCTCCATGGGGATTTGGATGTTCCGGGGGTTTTCCTCTGGGCCATTTATTCCACCAGAATTCTAAACCCATTGCGAGGCTCCTGTGAAGTCTCTACTGGTCCCAAACCATCCAGGGAAAAGCCTGGAATGATTTCCAGGATTGGGTTGGGATGGGTTCTTTGGGAATTTGGGGATTTTTCAACCTAAAAAGGTTGCGGACTCTCCTGGATCCCTGGAAGTGTCCCAGGCCAGTGGAAGGAGTCAGGGAGGAACAAAATGGGCTTGAAGGTCTCTCCAACCCAAACCAGTCTGGGATTCTGGGATCTGAGGTCTGAGCATCCTGAAACAATAAAGGATCCATTCTCCCATCAAAGGATCCCTTCTCCCAACAAAGGATCCCTTCTCCCATCAAAGGATCCATTCTCCCATCAAAGGATCCATTCTCCCACCAAAGGATCCCTTCTCCCATCAAAAGATCCATTCTCCCATCAAAGGATCCATTCTCCCATCAAAGGATCCATTCTCCCATCAAAGGACCCCTTCTCCCAACAAAGGATCCCTTCTCCCATCAAAGGATCCCTTCTCCCATCAAAGGATCCCTTCTCCCATCAAAGGATCCATTCTCCCATCAAAGGATCCATTCTCCCATCATTTCTCTGGAGGGATTTCTGAAGTGCCCAAAACATCCCCAGCAACTGAAGCCTTGGAGGTTCTCAGAGAAGGAATAAAGGATTTGAAATCAGAAGAATTCAAGACCAACTTCAGCTCCTCCTGGACCAAATCCAACCTGAGGAACTCCCTGTGCCACCCGGAGCTGTCCCAGGTTGGTGATTCCTTTACCAAGCCATTAAAATCCTAGAAAACACTAAAATCCTACCCAAAAAAACCCAAAATTCCAGAAGGAAAAGGCCAATTTTCGACCCGTTTTTCATGGACAATTAATGATGTGGCTCAGCTACTTTTCAATGTGAAAAATGCTGTGCAAATGATGCAAATGCTTTAATTTTTTTTTTTTTTTTTTAGGAAAATGCTACTCCAGACTTTTCTTTGCAATATAGGAATGCTATTAAAACAGATTCTTGATTACACCAAGAATTTTAATTAAAACGACACAATTATTTTCAACTGGACCAGAAACTTGTTTAAAGGAAAGCCACAAGAATTCTTTTCTTAAGGAATAAAAAGCTCGAAATGTCCATGTTTCCATGGAGACAACCTCTATCCTTTCATGCTTCCCAATCTATCCTGGGCGATCAATACTTTATGGTAATTGTTTCCATGGAAATTGCAACCAGAATAATCCTCTTTTTCCATAGAAAAGCAACAAGAAAACAACTTGGGGAAGGCAGAGTGGGTCTGCAGCAGCAACAGCACAATGAGCTCCGGGGTCTTGAGGAGAAGAATTCAAAATTTAGGGTTGATTAACCCAGTTCAATAGTTTTTGGGAAGTTTCACAGGGAATGCGAGGATGAGGATGGGAAGTTGGGTTTGTTCAGCACTGGGATCAGTCCTGTGCTTCCAAGTTCAGAAGAACCACACAGGGGTGGAGAGGGACAGGAACGAAGCGGCGCCAGAACAGAACAACAGGGACAAAGGAATGTCACCACCAGAAAATCATGGAATGTGCTGAGCTGGAAGGGACCCACGGGGATCATGGATCCAGCTCCTGGCCCTGCACAGACCCCCCAACAATCCCACCCTGTGCCTGTTTTCCAAATGCTCCTGGAGCTCTGGCAGCCTTGGGAATGGGACCATTCCCTGGGGATCTGTTCAGTGCCCCTCCTCTCCCTTTTCCCAATATCCAACCTAAACTGTCCCTGGCACAGGAAATTCCCTGGGTCCTGTCCCTGGTCATGGAAAGATTGGCAGCTGCCCCTCCACTCCTCCTCCAACAGCCAGAGCTGGGGAAAGCAGGGTTTGCTCCCAGCCTGGCTCTGCATCCAACCTGCTCATCCCGAGGATGTGCAGGAATCTGGATATCCCCCATGGAGCACCAAAGGGAACAGCCCCCAGCCCATTATCTCAGTCATTAACTTCCAGAAATGACAATTACAGGCTCATTAGCATTCAACTAAAATCATAAAATCAAATGGGAATGCAAAGTTCACCCTTCACATTAAATTCCTGATTGTGGAAAACTTCCAACACAACCATGAAAATTTCCACGTCCAGGAAAATCCTTCCCTGGGTTTAAATCTATGCCAAGGAACTCCCCAAAAAAGCTTTTCCACACTTTGGGAAAAAAAACCAAAAAGCCATCAAAATTAGCAATTAACAACTGGATCAAAAGATAATTACTTGGAATACTTCAGTTAAATCCTGCACTGGAAGTGTTTGAGCAGTTTCGGATGGTTTTCCATGAGAAGCAGGAGAGGAGCAGGATGAGAATTCATTATGTTGATGATGGATGTGATTACGGGAGATTAAAAAGCATTCCAGGAGTGCTGATCCCAAGGCAGCTCCCAGCAAACCCCTGCCAGGAAAAGGCAGCAGCTCGGGAACTCCAGGATCCATCCCCAGCTGCTGTGAACGCTCTCGTTTGTTTTCCAGGTAAGAAATCCAGAACAGATGGAATGTGGCACTCCCTGCTCCAGCTGTGCAGCATGGAATCTGGGAATGGGTT
Source organism: Molothrus ater (assembly GCF_012460135.2). NCBI lineage: Eukaryota > Metazoa > Chordata > Aves > Passeriformes > Icteridae > Molothrus > Molothrus ater. The sequence goes on along the minus strand of NC_050486.2, from coordinate 29,822,864 downwards.
GAGTTGGAAGGGACCTTAAATCCCATCCCATTCCCATGGGCAGGGACACCTCCCACTGTCCCAGGCTGCTCCAATGTCCAGCCTGGCCTTGGGCACTGCCAGGGATCCAGGGGCAGCCACAGCTGCTCTGGGAATTCTATTCCAGGGCCTCACCTCCCTCCTGATTAGGAATTCCTTCCCAATATCCCACCCAACCTTTGTCACTGGGAAGCCATTCCCCTTGTCCTGTCACTCCCAGTCCCTCTCCAGCTCTCCTGGAGCCCCTTTAGCCCTGGCAGGGGCTCTGAGCTCTCCCTGGATCCTTCTCCTCTCCAGCCCAGAGCTCTGATCCCAGTGGGATCTCTGGTGGCAGAGATGGTGACAGCAGCTCTCAGCAACATTCCCATTCCCTCAGCACCACCAGCTGTGACAATTCCCAGCCTGGCTCTCTCTGGTGGGATCCCACTGGAATAGATCCAACCCTACACCTGGATGAGCCCCGGGAGCCCTGGTGCCACCTCCAGGTGTTAGAGGATGCCCCAAGGACACCTCTGACCCCACAGGGCTCCAGCTGCTCTGCCTCTTCCATGGATGTTTGAAACCACCAACTAATCCATAAAAATCCAAAAAAAAAAAAAAAAAAAAAGGGGGAACCTTGCAGGGGAAAACTGCAGCAGGGACACAAAAGGCTAATTCCTCTTTCCCAGCAGCTCACCTGCCTTCCAAGGAAGCTCCCTCAGAAGCCCTGAGGCCACGGAGCTGCCAAGTGCAATCCATCAGAGCCTGACCCTCCTGAACCCTGCCTGGATGTGCAGAACACGAACATTCCAGAGAAAACACGGCCAGGGAGAGCTGGGAGCCCTTTCTGGGATGGAATTCATGCAGATTTGATGAGCCCTTCTCTGGAGACGGCCTAAAAATGGCACAGGATTTGTTTTCCCGATTGTTCCCGTGATTGAGGGATGTTTTTCCCCAACAGCTGCATCCTGGCTGTGCATGTGTTTGTCATTCCAGGATTTTAGATCCATATTTATATATTTATATGTATTTTTTTATATCTCTATATAAGAAAATAGCACCTAATTATTATCCTATATTTCTCCAGACTTCTTTGGGAAGAAGCTCAAGGAAACCATCAAATCCCATGGCTGGCAATTTGGAACCTTCCCATAAATGTAAGAAATTTGGGGAAAATGCTGAATATATCAAGTCAATAAAAACACGGATTTCACATTTAGTGTGGAAAGATAAAATCTGTATTTTGTGGAGTGGTTTGGGATGGAAAAGAGCTTAAACCCCATCCCATTCCACCTCCTGCCATGGACAGGGATACCTCCCACTATCCCAGGCTGCTCCAAGTCCCATCCAACCTTGAACACTTCCCAAATATATTTATTACTTGAATAATTTATGGAAAAGCTCTTTTCCAAAGTTGTTTAAATTCTCTAAGAGAACAAAACATCACATTTTAGGTCTTTTAGTGCCTATGGATCAGAATCTTTAAAAATAGAGGTTTGGAAGAGGATAAACAGATAAAGAGTGCCACTGGAATTCTGTGGCAGTTCTGGCAACACCACTGTGGTATTCCCTAAGTTTGGAATGGATACTCTTAAAATTCTTAAAATCTAAATTAAAAAGACTCTGCTTTATTTGCATTTAATTGAAAATTTTGGTTTAAAAGGCTTTTTAAAAAGCCGGGGTTTTTATCTTAAACTGTTGATTTAGGAGTAAAGAACTGCAAAACTCCACTTCCCTGACAGAGAAGCTACCACGGGAAGCTATTTCAGTACTCCCTGTTTTCTATTCACATCGTCTTGCTCAGGTCCAATTAAGGAGCTGTTTCCTGTGCCTTTTTCCTGGGAATTAAAATGCTTTCAGCCCCACTTGGAGAGCTCTGAACTATTAACAAGGAATCCATCAAATTCCCAAGTCCATATGTTTGTCTTCCCCAGTTTCTCCTTGTTAGAGCGCGTTTCTCGCCCTCCTCCTCAGGTAGCAGATGGAGTAGTACAAATCCCACTTCCACACATCCCAGGGAAGGGATTTGAGTCAACCCAGCTCCCTTTTAAAGCTGCAGACACCAGGAATATGGGATCAGGAGGATGTGGAGCTGCTGGAGAGAGCCCAGAGGAACCCATGGAGCTGCTGCAGGGCTGGAGCCCCTCTGGAGCCAGGCTGGGACACCTGGGGGGGCTCACCTGGAGAGGAGAAGGATCCAGGGAGAGCTCAGAGCCCCTGGCAGGGCCTGGAGGGGCTCCAGGAGAGCTGCAGAGGGACTGGGGACAAGGATGGAGGGACAGGACACAGGGAATGGCTGGAAGCTGAAAGAAGGCAGATTTAGATATTGGGAAGGAATTTCTGGTTGGGAGGGTGGGGAGGGGCTGGAATAGAATTCCCAGATTTGCTGTGGCTGCCCCTGGATCCCTGGCAGTGCCCAGGCCAGGCTGGACACCTGGGGCTGGGAGCAGCCTGGGAGGTGTCCCTGCCATGGCAGGGGTGGGATGGGATAGGATTTAAGGTCCTTCCACCCAACCCATTCCCAGATTCCACATTTGAGCTGCACCCAGGATGTTCCTCACTCCAAGGCCTCCTTCCAGGCTGGCCCAGGGCTGGCAGGAATCTCTCTGGACAATGACACCCAGCACAAATCCTGGGATGCATCCAGCAGGGAATCACTGCAGCAGCCACTTCCTTTGCTCCCAAGTTTCTGGGTGAGCTCATCCCACTCATCCTCTCTTCCTGCCTGGAATGATTTCCAGGCTGGCAGTTAGGATGGGTTCTTTGTGAATTCGGGAATTTTTCAACCAAAGATGTTGTGGACTCCTCTGGATCCCTGGAAGTGTCCCAGGCCAGCGTGGCTGTGGTGGTTGTGTGGCTCACTCCAAACTCCACCTTCAGGTGATGCCTCAGGTTTGGCTTTTCTATTTTCCGACTCTGTGCTGCTTTAGTGTGTGGGGCTGGGCTTCACACCAGGGGATGCTGAGCTCTGTGCACAGAGCAGGGAGACACAAAACAATTCCTGCTCCAGCTGGGCACCAAGGACAAATGATCCAAATCTCAGCCCCAGAGCACAAACCCCGTGGGCTGGAGAGAGAAAAACAAGCAGGGTGGGACTGCAGGGGCTAAAGCTGGAATGGGACAATGAACTGCAAGGTGCAAATGGAGCAGAACTGATCCCAGGGACAGAGCCCGTGCCGGTCGTGCATTTTGGGGCCATTTTGGTTCATCTTGGGTGCAGCCCTGGCTGGGCTCTGGTGCTGCCCAAGGTGGATCCATGGAGGAGATGCTTTGAATAAATCCCTGCTTTATTCTGGAGCTCTGCCCAGCCTCTGCTCCAGGGCAGCCTGCACAAGGCACCAAAGGGGTTTGCAGACTGCCAGGGAATTCTGGAAAACCCAACGATTCCCAGTTTGGATAAATGATGGAGAGAGGAAGCTTTGATCCCAGGTCACAGCCCCCAAAATCCCAGGATTCTGGCAGGGCTGGGAAGGGATTTACCTTCCTTCTCATGCTGGGATGTGTTTTGCCAAAGAAAACTTGGAATCCTTTGATGTCACCTCTTCCGTGTTGGATTTATTGACTCGAGCCTTTCTTGTGGGGGTTGCCAGGAGTGAAAAGTTTTCCAAGATTTCCTTGCTTTGAAGGATGGCTCAATATTCGGGATGACTCAGCTGAAGATGAGTCAGACCCATCACTCCACGAAGAGGGACTTTGATCTATTGGAGATGATCTGGATGCCCTCAATAAAAGGAAAAACTTCCCAAATGCTCCTTCCAGCCTGGAGAATCCCAACAGCAGCACTCTCATGGAATCTGGTTATGGATGACAACTACTTTAGGATTTATTGGAATTTTTCTACTGGGAAAAAATGCACTTTGGCTTAAAAGAGAGCAGGAAAGTCACCTGAGCACAGGAATATTCCTGACTGGGAAAGTAATGCCCAGTTTTTAGACTGGAAAAGCCCACAGGAATGAAAAGAAATCTTAATTTCTCCAAGATTTCTGCTGAATTTATTCTCTGAAGTAAATTTTCCCTGGACTTCTCTGAGCTGCACAAAAAAAAATCTGGGAACTTATTCAAAACTTCATTTCCCTCTCACTACATCAGGAGAAAAATTGTTTAATATCAGTTTACTTCCTGACAATTTATTTTATGCACGAAAAAGCTCTGATAACAATATTTACCCACAAACATGGACAACTCTTTTTTAAAAGGTCAAAATCCAAAATAATAATTAATCTTCCTGCTGATTTATTTTGTTAATTATCAGTAAATTTTCAGTTTTCATGGAAAAAGAACTGGAAATTATTGGTAAAATTTCAATTTTCAAGGGGGAAAAAACCTGTTCCTTGGAAGTGGGTTTCAAATTTCCAGGGAGACCCTGTCAGCTTGGAAGGAGACCTTGGAATTTCCTTGGAATGATTTCCTGCTGCTCTGACCTCCTGCCAAACAACTCCACTGCAGATGAGGAGGGATTTCCTTTTTGGGCATTTCCAATGGGATCATTCCTGTATAATCCCATTATTTTTCTTCATTCCACTCCACTGGAACAGAACTGGGAGGCCTTGGCATAAAAAAAAAAACAACCAAAAATTCAATTGTTGTGTTTTTATGATAAATCCTAAGGCAGCGGCACAGAGAGGCCCTCAGGTACAATCCCTGTACCTTGTTAGGCTCTTCCAGGTGGGAAATATCCCAGCCATGGCACGGAGTGGCCGGGCAGGAGAGGGAATGTGCCTCCAGCAGGGCAGCAGGGCCCAGGGGTGCCCCACATTCCCAGGAGCAGAGGATCCATGTGGATCCAGAGAGGATTGAGCCTGGTGCTCCTGCCCCCTTCCCAGCTTTTGGACACCAAACCAGGCAGCAGAATGGAATCTTGGTGGGATGGGGAAGAGGAGGGAGGCCAGGCTGTGGTGTCTGAGCTCTGCTGACCCCTGGCCCACTTTGCCTCCATCATCCATCCATCCATCCATCCATCCATCATCATCCATCCATCATCCATCCCTATCCATCATCCATCCATCCATCCATCCATCCCATCCATCCATCCATCATCCATCCATCCATCACATCATCATCCATCCATCCATCCATCATCCATCCATCCATCATCCATCATCCATCCATCATCCATCCATCCATCCATCCATCCATCATCATCCATCCATCCATCATCCATCCATCCATCCATCCATCCATCCAATCCATCCATCCATCCATCATCCATCCATCATCCATCCATCCATCCATCCATCCATCCATCCATCCATCCATCATCCATCCATCCATCATCATCCATCCATCCATCCATCCATCAATCCATCCATCCTCCATCATCATCCATCAATCCATCCATCCTTCCATCCATCCATCCATCCATCCATCCATCCATCCATCCATCCATCCATCATCCATCCATCATCCATCAATCCATCCATCCATCCATCCATCATCCATCCATCATCCATCATCCATCCATCCATCCATCCATCCACCATCCATCCATCATCCATCCATCATCCATCCATCATCCATCCATCATCCATCCATCCTTCATCCATCAATCATCCATCCATCCATCATCCATCCATCAATCCATCCATCCATCCTTCATCCATCCATCCATCCATCCATCCATCCATCCATCCATCCATCCATCCATCCATCCATCCCTCCCTCCTCTCTCCTGCTCCAGCCTCCATCCCCTTGGTCCTTCCCCTCCATGCCATTCCCTCTGCACTGGCATTCCTCCATCCCTCTCTGTTTCCCCCTTTTCCCAGTGTTTTTATTGGCAGGGTCACTCGAGGTCCAACAGAGCCATAGGAGCGACTCTAACAGCACTCCCAGGGCTCTGATGCTTTTCCATCCCAGCTCCCACCAGGATTATTCCAGAGGGCAGGACCAAAGCTGCTGCATCAGCAGAGCCAAAGCACCACTGGGATGACCCTGCCCCGTCCCAGCATCCCCCTGGGATCACCTCCCTGAATCCTGCAATTATTCCCGCGGCTCAGTTAGCAGCTCCCATTTCAATTTCTGCCAGTTAATCTATATGCAAATGAGCGGCGTGCATATGGCAGCGCTCCGCCAGGACCCTCAGCTTTGTTCCACAAATGTTCCCGGCGCTATTTTCCGGGATGACGTCCGTGGAGTCATGGTTACAACAATGCCGCAGGAAGCATCCCTCGCCTCTCCCGCTCGGCAACAGCTGAGCCGGGCACGGATCCCTGCTGCAGCCCACATCCAGCGGCACTGGAGGGGGCACTCCGTGCTTTAACACCCCGGGAAGCATCCGAGGGAATTCTCCCTTCCCCATCCAGGGGGGGTTTGGAGGGGACAGTCACTGTTTTAATATCCCAGGAAGAATCCAAGGGACATTTCCCTTCCCCATCCAGCGGGATTGGAGGGGGCATTCAGTCTTTTAATACCCCAGGAAGAATCCAAGGGAATTCTCCCTTCCCCATCCAGGGCGATTGGAGGGGACACTCCGTGCTTTAACATCCTGGGAAGGATCTGAGGGAATTCTCCCTTCCCCACCCTGGATCCCCCATCCAGGGGGTGTTTGGAGGGACAGTCACTGTTTTAATATTCTGGGAAGAATCCAAGGGAATTCTCCCTTCCCCATCCAGTGGGATTGGAGGGGCACTCTCTGTGTTTTAATATCCCAGGAAGAATCCAAGGGAAATTTCCTTCCCCACCCTGGATCCCACATCCAGGGGGGGTTCTGGAGGAGGCACTGGTTGTTTTAATATCCCAGGAAGAATCCAAGGGAATTTTCCTTTCCCCACTCTAGATCCCAGATCCAGGGAGGTTTTTGGAGGGGACAGTCACTGTTTTAATATTCTGGGAAGAATCCAAGGGAAATTTTCCTTCCCCATCCAGGGGTTTTGGAGGGGGCACTCAGTGTTTTAAAATCCCAGGAAGAATCCAAGGGAAATCTTCCCCCACACAGCAGCAAACAAGGAGATGAGCCAAGATGAGCCCTCCTCCCTCCCCACCTTCTCATTTATTTTAATGGCTTTGATTATTAAGAACTTCCTCAGCACTTCCAAAGGCTCCTGAGCTGGCTCCAAGCTCTCCTGATTATTCTGTCACTTGTCCCAGTCCCCATCCCAGCAATGTTCCTGACTGGAGGGACACCCAGCAACCCCGGGAGCCCCAGGAGAGGTCTTGGAACATTTTTCCTGCCAGGTGTAATTCCAGCCTGCTCTCCATCCTATCTTCCCTCCTTTCCATTTTGCCAAAACATTTCTGAGATTAAGGCCCGAAAAACAGTTCTGGAGTCCAGATATTCCTACCTTTTCCAGGTAGGAATTTCCACAGTTGGCCTTCGCAGTGGTTTTTTCCCTCACTATATTATCTTGTACCTGCAGCTTTGTGTGCAATTTGAAATGTCCATCAGAATTCCCAAATATTTACTGGATTAATACCCAAAACCAGCTCTGGAGTGCAGATAAAAGCCCCTTCCAGGCAGGAATCTCCATTGCTGGATTCTGCAGTGGTTTTCCCTCACAATATTTGCCCGTATCTCAGGCTTTGTGTGCAATTTGAAATGTCCATCAGAATCCCAAAATATTCCCTGGATTAACATCCCAACAGCAGCTCTGGAGTGCAGATAAGAGACCCTTTTCCAGGCAGGAATTTCCACATTTGGCCTTTTCCCTCACAATATTTGCCTGTATCCTGGGCCTTGTTTGAATCCTTGTTTCCAGTTTGAAATCTTCACTGGAATTTCCAAACATTCCCCCTTTTCTGTTCCCTGTTGGTCCTTCCCAAGAAAAAATTTTACTGCTGTCAATCTTTTCCTTATTATGCAATTTTCTCATTTTTCTCATTGCTGAATTCACCTGTAATTTCCCCATTATCTGTTTTCAAAGAGGCTGCTTTGGGGTGTGTTGTTTTTTCGGGGTTATTTTGGAGTTAATGACTCCCACCTGTGCCTTTCATGGCAGAAGGCAATAATTAAAGTGCAGAATTTCAAGCATTTTCTTGACACAAGCGTTGCTTTCCCATTATTTCCCAGTTTTTTCCCCTCCACCACTGTTTTTAAAGTGATGAGCAAGTGACAGACATTAAATGTCACAGGGAACTGGCAGTGACAGCCAAGGATTTGGGACTGAACCTACTCCAGGCCACTCCCTGCCACAGCATCCACACAGTTCAAACCAATTTAAAGAAATTTGAAAAGGCCAAACCCAGATCTTTCTGTTTTCAGCCATTTTCTTGCCCTTTCCACCTTATTTGGGTTTTAATCATCAGCTGAATGCCTGGGATGTGTCTGCAGTCAAAGATGTTCAGTCTTTGGCACGATTAAATTAAAAATTTAAATTAAATTCAATTAAGACCTCCCAATTTCTGGTAAAATCTCCTTGAATTCCCAAGTCCTGACACTGACAGAACCATTCTCAGGAAATGAGGAGAGGCAACGCTTCACTGAAATAAAAGCAAGGAAAATTCCTTGCAAAAGCATCTCAACACTGCTACAACATCCACATTCCTCCATTTAAACCTTTAAAGTTCCTGCAAAAACAGGTTTTAGGATTCCAGGAAAATTGTTTTGATTGGAAGAAATCTCTGAGGGCAATTTCAACCAGGAGATCCTATGGAAAAGGCCTGCCAGAAATGAATATTGTCAGACTTGAAGTAAAATCTGTTCATTCTGATGATTCAAGAGGAGCAGCTCCTGCTTTTTCAGGGCTGGAATAACATCCAGCATTTCACAAAGTCACCTCAAAGTCAAACTCAAACACATCCAACTGCAGGACAGGATGGAAATTTCCACCCATGGAAAAGCTTAAACAAAGGAATTATTTTAGTGGTAGGCATTTATTTCCTTTATTAGGATCTGCTGATTCCATTCCCCTCAAATAAGGATATTTTTTCTGCATTCAATGCCCTCTTTGGGATAATTCAACCCCAAATTTGTATTTATTTCTTATTTATTTACAACTGAACAGGACTTGGGTGCTGGCACCTCCTTTAACGAGTGTTATACCCAACACAGGAAAAAAAAAATCCTGTTGGATTTAAAAAGGCAAAAAAAAAAAAAAAGTGTGTATTTAAAGGTCAAAACTGCCAGTGCTCCCTGTTAAAAACAGCACAAAAATCCCATTTTGTGTGTCTGGTTTCAGGTGTCAGGAGCATTTTTCCCTATGAATTATTGCTGGATGGAGAGGGGGAGCCTCAGCAATTGCTCTCAATAAAGGATCCACTTCAAATCCTAATTCAATCTCCCAAAGTACCCTGAATTAGTTCCCATCACTGCTGACCCAGGGAATCATCCAATCATTCCCTCTTGCTCTGGATTTGCTGGCACTGAACTCTGCTCCACGTGCAGGGAGCAGGGTCCTGCCAACCTGGACCGAGGGAATTGGTTTAAAAATAAGGATCTGCACCCACAGCAGCACACAGAATTCCAGCAGGAAGGAGTCCCAAATTCCCACAGGAAGGTTCCCCAAATCCCAGCAGGAAAGATTCCCAAATTCCTGCTGGAAGGAGTCCCAAATTCCCACAGGAAGGATTCCAAATCCCAGCAGAAGTGATTCCCAAATTCCCACAGGAAAGACTCCTAAATTCCTACAGGAAAGATTCCCAAATTCCTGCAGGAAGGATTCCCAAATTCCTACTGGAAAGATTCCCAAATTCAGCAGGAAGGATTCCCAGTGCTGGGAATTGCACAGCACTGTGGAGCAAAGCAGAAATTCCTCACTCCATTCCTAAATTCATTTTGTCATCTCATCATGACCATGGAATTCCAGACTGGTTTGGACTGGGAGGGGCCCTAAAGCTCATCCAGCTCTACCCCAAGCCAACCCCTTCCATGATTCCATAATATCCTACAATATAAATGATATTTAGGGGGATTTAAGAAGAGAAGCCCATAGCAAAAAGAAATCATCTTTGTCCGAATCCCTGAAAATGGGCAGTAATTTGCATAACAGAAGAAATAAAAATCAGATTTCTGGTTTTTTAGTGAGAATTCCAGGGCTTCACATCACTGAATGAACTCCTGGGTGAAGGGACAGAGTGTTCCAGGGAGCAAAGGAGCTTTTAACCTAAGAGTAAAGACAAAGTGATGTCCTAATAAATTAAAAATAAAACAATCAAGGAGTACAACTCCTGGGGTGATACCTGAGTGGGAACATTCATCCATTGCCACTAAAATGCTTTAGAAACAAAATAAAACCTTATAAAGGATGTGATGTTCAAATTCTGGGAAGGTCTATCCAATTGTGTCCAGAACAGAATGAGGGATTATCCATAAAATTCGAATTAACCTTGGATCCAGGTCCTGCCTAACATAAAGGGCTGCTTTTATTCTATTCAGAGACCAAAGAATTGGATTAACAACACAAAGATTTATACTTTAGTAAGGAAGGAATACAAAATTAAATCCTGCCCAGAAAAACCCTGCTGGGTTTGGCACCACAGAGTTGGCTACACAGAATCTGGGGATACAGGCAGGATCTGGAACCATTTCCCAGCACTGAAACCAGGTGAAAATTCCTCTGGCAGAGCTGCACCATTTGCCAGTTCCTTCAATCAAAAAAAAAAAAAAAAAAAAAAAAAAGGAATTTAGTAAGAATTTCCCAGATTTCACAGACCACTCATTTCAGTAATTGGAATAAAGCAAACCCAGTCTCACTCCAGTGCTGGATAAGACACAATTCTGGATTTAAACTGGATGGATTTAAAAAAAAAAATCCATTGCTGTTCCATAAAACCGTGGATATGATTTAGGGGGACAAGACTTTTAGGGAAATTTCCTCTTTGGGGGGATGAAAAGGTGGCAGCACCACCTGGAGAGAGGGCTTTGGTCTCATAGGGAGGGATAATGGAATCCAGCTTTTCCAACAATCCAGACATCAATATTTGGAGAAGGGAGGCAGGGGAGACAGAGCTGCTGCAGCAGGAAAAAACAGGGGAAAATCCTATCAATAAAATGAGTTCACTGAACAGACCTGGAGGATCTGAATCCTCATGGAAGTCAATGGGCTGCTGGGAACAGTCCCAGGGAGGATGGGAATGCTGCAGGACCAAAGAATCCTGGAATGGTTTGGGTTGGGAGGGACCTGAAATCCCACCTGCCATGGCAGGGACACCTCCCACTGTCCCAGGCGCTCCAAACCCCAACATCCAACCTGGCCTTGGGCACTGCCAGGGATCCAGGGGCAGCCACAGCAAATCTGGGAATTCCACCCCAGCCCTGCCCACCCTCCCAGGAACAATTCCCAATTCCCAATGTCCCATCCATCCCTGCCCTCTGGCACTGGGAGCCATTCCTGTGTCCTGTCCCTCCATCCCCTGTCCCCAGTCCCTCTGCAGCTCTCCTGGAGCCCCTCAGCCCTGCCAGGGGCTCTGAGCTCTCCCTGGATCCTTGTCCTCTCCAGGGGAGCACCCCAGGTGTCCCAGCCTGGCTCCAGAGGGGCTCCAGCCCTGCAGCAGCTCCATGGGTTCCTCTGGGCTCTCTCCAGCAGCTCCAGGTGCTGCTGATGTTGGCCCCAGGGCTGGGGCAGCTCTGGCAGGGGGGCCTCACCTGGGAGGGGCAGAATCCTCCCTTTGCTGCTGTTTTTGGTGACATTCCTGCCATGTTTAACCTTCCACCGGCAGTGCAGGAGGGAGCCAAGTGGACCTGTGACTTTGGAACTGCAGCCAGCGATTTGGCAGCAATTTTACTTCCCTCCCTGACCCGCAGTTCAACAACCCACACTGAAATATAGGACACTTCTGCCTTCCCTGGGAGGTTCAAGCTTTAATTACAGTG